>NC_088419.1:48509393-48609393 GCF_034236695.1 Oncorhynchus nerka
CACTTTAAGCCGCACACTCTACGGAAGATTGGCCAGTTAAAATCCATTGCTTAAAGAAAAAAATAAGCAAACACATTTGGTGTTCGCCAAAAGGCATGTGGGAGACTCCCCAAACATGAAATAAAGTATTATGGTCAGATTAGACAAAAATGTAGCTTTTTGGCCATCAAGGAAAACGCTATGTCTGGCACAAACCTAACACCTCTCAACAACCCGAGAACACCATCCCCACAGTGAAGCATGGTGGTGGCAGCATCATGCTGTGGGGATGTTTTTCATCGGCAGGGACTGGGAAACTGGTCAGAATTGAAGGATGGCACTAAATACAGAGAAATTCTTGAGGGAAACCTGTTTCCGTTTTAAATAGATTTGAGACTGGGACGGAGATTCACCTTCCAGCAAGACAATGACCCTAATTGTATTGCTAAAGCAACACTTGAGTTGTTTAAGGGGAAACATTTAAATGTCTTGGCATGGCCTAGTCAAAGCCCAGACCTCAATCCAATTGAGAATCTGTGGTATGACTTACAGATTGCTGTACACCAGCGGAACCCATCCAACTTGAAGGAGCTGGAGCAGTTTTGCCTTGATGAATGGGCAAAACTCCCAGTGGCTAGATGTGCCAGGCTTATAGAGACATACCCCAAGAGACTTGCAGCTGTAATTGCTGCATAAGGTGGCTGTAAAAAAGTATTGACTTTGGGGGGTGAATACTTATGCACGCTCAAGTTCAGTTTTTTGTGTTCTTTCTTGTTGGTTTCACAATATAAAATATTTTGCATCTTCAAAGTGGTAGGCATGTTGTGTAAATCAAATGATACAAAACCCCCCCCAAAATCCATTTTAGTTGCAGGTTGTAAGGCAACAAAATAGGAAAAATGCCAAGGGGGGTGAATACTTTCGCAAGCCACTGTATAACTACAAACATAGTTATGTTTTTCTGTTATTACATTTTTATTAAGTTATTTATTCTATACTACCCACAATGCACTATTTCTCAACGCCATATGGAGAATCTACTCTTTGCTACCAAGTTTGTATGCTAGCTCAGTGGATAGCTCAAGCTGGCTAACATTAGCCACTAGCCATGCTAGCATGTAATTACAATCCAGACTTCCAGGCTGTGGTGCGCCAATCTCGAAGAAGTGTGATGTAAACAAGAAACAGATGGGGCACGTATCCTCATGCTCTTCACAAACTTTGTGGCTGTGGTATATAGTGGGTACCCGTTAGCACGGCAGGATCTGATGCCTTCTTGCCGTGGACTCAAAGCGAAAGAGAAAATCATACCTGCTTGATCTAATTGTGTATTACCTCGTCTGTTCTCTTTTTTGTTTTGTCAACTTTTCGGTATGTTCTGGTAGGCTACTGAAGTTTTGTAACTTTTTCCACCTTGGCTAAGTGCTAATGCGCTAGCTGTCTAACATCCCACTATTGGATTTCTCTCACTGACTCTCCCTCGGACCGGTGAAGCACCCACCTCTCCATCGCTTTGGTAGCTAACTCAGCTTGTTAAATCTTTTACATAAACTTTTACCCAGTCAATCTGTAAGTCTCTGCTCTGTCTTTGCTTTTAATCTGTGGTTATGTTGTGCAACAGGGCCTCCCACTCCTCTTTCTATTCAGGTTAGAGCCCGTGAAGGGAGTAGTACAGTTTCAGAAGAAAGTTCTTTGTTTCTGGCCATTTTGAGCCTGTAATCGAACCCACAAATGCTGATGCTTCAGATACTCAACTAGTCTAAAGAAAGCCAGTTGTATTGCTTCCTTAATCAGGACAACAGTTTTCAGCTGTGCTAACATAATTGCAAAAGTGTTTTCTAATGCTCAATTAGCTTTTTAAAATGATAAACTTGAATTAGCTAACACAACGTGCCATTGGAACAGAGGAGTGATGGTTGCTGATAATGGGCCTCTGTACGCCTATGTAGATATTCCATTAAAAATCTGCCGTTTTCAGTTACAATAATCATTTACATTAACACTGTATTTCTGATTAATTTGATGTAATTGTAATGGACAAAAATGTGTTTTTCTTTCAAAAACAAGGACATTTCTAAGTGACCCCAAACTTTTGAACGGTAGTGTATAATATCAGCAGGAAAAATTGAGATGACATGACTTTTTTCTCTACGCTGACGCCAGCCAGAACATCTGCAGAGGGCTAAAACAAAGCCTTCATGCCAAGTCATGAGTTAGAGAGTGACTCAACATCTTAATCCATACCAGAGACACAAGTTAGCTTTTTTTCTATGAGCGCCAAGTTAAAAAGACCTATGGCCGTTGGATCCTAATTTATCTACAGTAGCAGTGCTTTTTGGTATTTTTGTACTTTTCCTTGGGACATCTTCCTGTCGCAGTAAGCTATATCAGAGAGAATTGGAGGGCTTATAAAGGCCCAGTACAGTCAAAAACTTGGTTTGCCTGTGTTTTATATACTATATTTCCACACCATGAGATTGGAATAATATAGTGAAATTGTTAAAATGATGAATGCCTGTTTCATGTTAGAGCTGTTTGAAAAGACCACCTACATTTTGAGCCTGTTTGATGGGATGGAGTTTTGGCCTGCCTGGTGACATCGCCGGGCGGTAAATTGGTTAAAAGGCGAATAGAAAAAGAGTTCCAAACAGCTAATTTTCAGTTTTCCCCTCCCCACTCAGACCACTCACAGATAGTCCTAGCAAAATTCTTGCTTGAGAAATTGCTCATAGCTAAGAAGCTATTTTAGTTGTTTTTTTTACCATTTTAATTGAAAACAATCACAATAAGGTACTTAATTGTTACCCAGAAATGATTTGAAATTGAGAAAAAAAATGTCCCAAGGGCCAATACATTTTCCTGACCAAGTGACCTGCAAAGAGAACTCTGGGCCCTAGTTAGGCCTATATTTCGAACCTCGATTTCAGGTTTTCTTACGTTCATTCAGAAATTGACAAGTTTCAATAGCCCAATAGCCGAGTCAATTAGACTTGGCGTGTATCTGATAACTGTGAGAAACCAAAAGGAGACTCATTACTATTTTCCACTCATGAGAGAACTCTCTCTTGCAGCCTTATGAGCTTAGTCTAACTGTAGTACAGAACCCAAAATATAAGCTTTGTAAAAAATACAATTGTCAATAAAGATTGTATAGCCTCAAAACATGCTTAAAACTATAATTTGGGACTATATTTTGGATTATGGATGGTAAATCCTTGTATTCATAGCGCTGTCTATGAATTTGAGAGTGGTTACATTTATCCAGCCTCATCCCTCAGCTGTTGACCAAATCAGTGTTGGGGTACCCACTTTGTTGTTTGAACTTCAGATTGACCCTTTAATCAGTACAGAACCCAACCACTGTTGTGCATGCACACAAGCAAGTGATTATTCAAGTACACGTACAATAGTGGAAGTTTGAAGGTTCAATTCATATCTGAAACCAGGAAGTGATAAGAGCTTGTTTGTTTCAGACACAGAGATCACCACGGTTGTCATTAATTTGATCCAAAGGGAAGAGTGCCTTCTACAGACCCACCCACAATATATCTCCAGCAACAGGTAAAATGAAAGTAAATATATTGATATTCTTGTCATCTGAGAAAGAGTATATTTCAAGTGTATGAAAAGATCTCTAAATCAGATATTGGTATGCTATAATTCCGTAAAGTAATGTTGTTTGGCCATACCAAGCATTCCAATGTCTCCTTAAATCCCTATAATTGTCAAACAGTAATTTTCCCAGTGAAGGAACTTGAGTCAAAATAATGGGGAATAGACAGGCTACTCACAACCAGTAAATTCATTGTGTATACCTTACAATACTAATGGAAAAACACATGATTTCAAGATGATTCATTGTAATTAAAGTAAATGAAAAACATGTTCGAAAGTCCCTCTTTCATTGCCTAGTATTTGTCCATTACTGTACCTTGTTTGCCTGAAAAAATAAAGTTATCATATTTTTTGTACGTTATCATTTGCTGTCATAGGCTTTTGAATTAATTTCAAATATTAATTTTCTTCATCAAATAAGACTTTTATATTATAAATCAGTGTGGGTTGTTTTAGAAACAGAATGTAAATAAGTTACTTGAATTGTCAAATGTGTAGAAAGTTATACCTATTTTGAATCATAAATGTATAAACTAGTTTGTGTGTATTTGTAAAAATGACATCATATAACCTTTACTTGACCAGAACACTAGTAAAGTTGCGTGTGATAGTTTGACTTACAGTATCATTTAATGTCTCATGTATATTGTTATATCACTCTATGGAGATCTGAAAATATTAGGGTTTGTTTTTACAATTGGTAATACAAATGTTAAGTCATTATCAAGTTCTTCTGTGCTTCCTAGAGCAACGACAGCATTGATAAGTTGATATTATTCTATGGAAGTTCCTTCGATTCACAGCATAAGTACACATGCTCTGTTACTTACAGTGTATTTTAACACCAACTTAGAAATAAAGTTTAGACACTTTAAAATATATTTATTTAAGTGTTTGGATGAGCGAACCAGTCTCATTTTCAAAAGGGTAGTAAAAACAAAACAGACAAAGCAAACTTTTGGTCTAATCTTAATGTTTTATTTCCCCTTGGAGTAAACACATGCCAATGTTCGAGCACTGTATAAACTCTACATCTGCATTGCACATGCTGTGTCATGACACAACATACTACTCTAACATTTCTGAACCATATACACAGTCAGACATAACATAGTCCCATCTGTTTTCCTTCTAAAAATTAGACTTGCAAAAGCAAAGATATGCACTGAGTGTACAAAACATTAAGGACACCGACTCTTTCCATAAATTGCATCCCTGTGGAACGCTTTCGACACCCTGTAGAGCCCATGCTCCGACAAATCCTTAATGTTTTGAACACTTAGTGTACACATGCACAGTGAACTAACATGCAGCATGATATGTATTGTTTCTGGCATCATCTCACATAAATAATACTGTTTTCACACTTGACTGCCTGGCTTTAAGTTGATCTCGCATTGAACTTTGTATTTTATCCTTCAAAGGATTTGTAACACAATGAATGAGGAGTTTATTGGAGTAATGCTCATGATTAACAAATAATGATGCATTCATGTCCATATATGGGGAATATCTCTCCCTGGAAGTGAATCCATGACATTCCACAAAATAAAACGCCTCTTTGGCCCATCCCTGCTTCACTGTATGAAAGTCAGCCAGAGTTGAACCCGTGGACAGAATAGGGGGGTCAACTCTAAGAGTCATTAAGCAGATAAGGAGTGTTGAGTCAAAATATGCCCAGGTGAGGGATACTGTCTGAAGGGCAGTCAGCCAACCAACCTGTGGCACTGTTCCATCGGAGGCTAAATACCTCACCAGAGCCGATGACAGTTGTCCTTTGTTATCTTTGGTGATGAATACTGTGCTTGGTTGCTCTGTTAGAGCAGCTTCATACCATCAGGAGAAAGTTAGTACACGCACACACACAAACACACTTTCACATGAAGGTATAAATTCAAGCGCATACTCACACGCACACACATATGCCACGGCCTTGTGGTCTTTGGCATGGAAGCTGACGGCTGTGTATTCTTCAGAAACATCCACACACTGCATACATTTCCTTGTTCTCAACTAAACAATGCTTAATACCACCACACACAATCACCCCACTGGCAACAGTATTTAAGTTTTTCTTTATTTATCTAGGCAAGTCAGTTAAGAACAAATTCTTATTTACAATGACGGTCTACACCGGCCAAACCCGGGCAATGCTGGGCTAATTAAGCACCGCCCTGTGATACATCCTGGATTCAAACCAGGGTGTCTGTAGTGACGCCTCTAGCACTGAGATGCAGTGCCTTAGACCTCTGCGCCACTCGGGAGCCCCACTATGTGCTTAAGGCACAGGAATAACCAGCTCTGAGCTCCAATGCCATGCGACAGCCCTGCCCATGTTCAGTCTACTTTTAGAACTCTATAAACAGCACATAAAAAAAACCAATATAAATCACAGTCAACACTCTTTAGGAAACAGTACAGCAGGAAGGCTGCCGGCCTAGACAAGGTCTCTCCAGACACACTTAAGCACTGCGCTGACCAGCTCTTCCGTTTTCACGGACATATTCAACCACTTACTAGAGCAATGCACTGTTCTTGCCTGTTTACATAATTGTTCCAGTTCTGAAAAAACAAAATGTGTCCTGTCTGAATGATTACAGACCTGTAGCGTTCACCTCAGTCATCACGAAAACCTTAAAGCGTCTCGTACTGTCCCATCTCAAAACCATCACTAATAGCTCCCTCGAGCCACTGCAGTTTGCCTACAGAGCTAATAGGTCTGTGGATGACGCTGTCAACATGGGCCTCACTATATCCTCAAACACCACGGTAACCCAAAGACATACGCAAGGATTTTGTTTGTGGACTTTAGCTCTGCGTTCAATACATCATCCCAGAAGTGCTACAAAACAAAACTCTCCCAGCTGAACGTGTCCATCTGTCCGTGGGATCACTGACATCCTGACCAACAGGACGCAAAATGTGAAGCTGGGAAAGCTCAGACTCGGAGCGCCGCAAGCATGTGTGCTCTCACTTCTACTCTACACCAACACTGAACCTCCAACAAAGCATCTGTCAAACTACTCAAGTTTGCAGATGACACCACTCTGGTTGGTCTCATCACCGACGGTGTTTAGTCCATGCACAGTGGAGAGGTAGACTGGTTAGTGGCCTGGTGCAGTCGCAATAACATGGAACTCAACACAGACAAAACCGTGGAAATGGTGGTTGACTTCAGAAAACACCAAAGTCTGAAAGTTTTCAGACACTGACTTTTTCCACACTTTGTTACGTTACAGCCTTAATCTAAAATGGATTAAATTGTCCCCCCCCCTCATCAATCTACACACAATACCCCATAATGACAAAGCACAAACAGGTTTTTAGAAATGTTTGCTAATTTTTATAATAATAAAGAAATTACATTTACATAAGTATTCAGACCATTTACTCAGTACTTTGTTGAAGCACCTTTGACAGCGATTACAGCAATTAGTCTTCTTGGGTAGGACGCTACATGCTTGGCGCACCTATATTTGGAGAGTTTCTCTCATTCTTCTCTGTAGATCCTCTCAAGCTCGGTCAGGTCGGATGGGGAGCGTTGCTGCACAGCTATTTTCAGGTATCTCCAAAGATGTTCGATCGGGGTCAAGTCCGGGCTCTGGCTGGGCCACTCAGAGACTTGTACCGAAGCCACTACTGCGTTGTCTTGGCTGTCTAGACGTGGCACTAGGCATTCTGGCCAAATAGTGCAATCTTGGTTTCATCAGACCAGAGAGTCAGAGTCTTTAAGTGCCTTTTGGCAAACTTCAAGCGGGCTGTCATGTGCCTTTTACTGAGGAGTAGCTTCCATCTGGTCACTCTACCATAAAGGCCTGATTGGTGTAGTGCGGCAGAGAAGGTTGTCCTTCTGGAAGGTTCTCCCATCTCCACAGAGGAACTCTATAGCTCTGTCAGAGTGACCATCAGGTTCTTGGTCACCTCCCCGATTAAGGTCCTTCTCCCCCGATTTCTCAGTTTGGCCGGACGGCCAGCTCCAGAAAGAGTCTTGGTGGTTCCAAACTTCTTCCATGTGTTCTTGGGGATCTTCAATGCTGCAGACATTTTTGTATCCTTCCCCAGATCTGTGCCTCGACACAATCCCGTCTCAGAGCTCTACAGACAATTGCTTCGACCTCATGGCTTAGTTTTTGCTTTGACATACACTGTCAACTGTGGGATCTTATATACACACAGGTGTGTGCCTTTCCAAATCATGTCCAATCAATTGAATTTCACACAGGTTGACTCCAATCAAGTTATAGATACATCATGGGTAATCTATGGAAACAGGATGCACCTGAACTCAATTTCGAGTCTCATAGCAAAGGGTCTGAATACTTTTGTAAATAAGGTATCCGTTTTTTATTTGTAATACATTTACAATAATTTCTAAAAACCTGTTTTCCCTTTGTCATTATGTGAAGATTTCTGAGGAAAATGTTTTATTTAAGCAATTTTAGAATAAGACTAACGTAACAAAATGTGGAAAAAGTCAAGGGGCATGAATACTTTCCGAATGCACTGTAGCCATACTGATACTATACATTTGTATATATGCTCATTCTCTTATAGCTCTATGCTCACACTGCCTAGTTGTATATAATGTACACTTCCGGCCCAAAGTTTTAGAACACTTCATTCAAGGGTTTTTGTTTACTTTTACAATTTCCTACATTGTAGAATAATTGTGAAGATATCAAAACAATGAAATAACACATTTGGAATCATGTAGTAACAAAAACAAAAGTGTTAAACAAATCAAAATATATTTTTTATTTGAGATTCTTCAAATGCCACCCGTTGCCTTGATGACAGCCTTGCACATTCTTGGCATTCTCTCAACCAGCTTCATGAGGCCATCATCTGGAATGCTCTTCAATTATAGGTGTTCCTTCTTAAAAGTTATTTGTGGAATTTCTTTCATTCTTGATGCGTTTGAGCCAATCAGTTGTGTGGTCACAAGTTAGGGAGGGGTATATAGAATATAGCCCTATTTGGTAAAAGACCAAGTCCATATTATGGAAAAAACAGCTCAAATAAGCAAAAATAAATGACTTTAAGACATGAAGGTCAGTCAATACGGAAAATGTCATTAACTTTCAAGTTTCTTCAAGTGCAGTCACAAAAACCATCAAGCGCTATGATGAAACTGGCGCTCACGAGGACCGCCACAGGAATGGAAGACCTAGAGTTACCTCTGCTACAGCGGATAAGTTCATTAGAGTTACCAGCCTCAGAAATTGCAGCCCAAGTAAATGCTTCACATAGTTCAAATCACATTTCATTGGTCCCATACACATGGCTAGCAGATGTTCATGTGAGTGTAGTGAAATGCTTGTGCTTCTAGTTCCCGACAGTGCAGTAATATCTAACAAGTAATCTAACAATTCCACAACAACTACCTAATACACAATCCAACGGGATGGAATAAGAATATGTACATATAAATATATGTTTTCAAGTAACAGACAACATCTCAACATCAACTGTTCAGAGGAGACTGTGTGAATCAGGCCTTCATGGTCAAATTGCTGCAAAGAAACCACTACTAAAGGACACCAATAATAAAGAAGAGACTTGCTTGGGCCAAGAAACACGAGTAATTAGACATTAGACCAGTGGAAATGTGTCTTTTGGTCTGGAGTCCAAATTTGAGATTTTTGGTTCCAACCGTCGTGTCTTTGTGAGAAGCGATGTGGGTGAACGGATGATATCCGCATGTGTATTTCCCAGCTTAAAGCATGGAGGAGGTGTTATGGTGTGGGGGTGCTTTGCTGGTGACACGGATTTATTTAGAATTCAAGGCACACTTAACCAGCACGGCTACCACAGCATTCTGCAGCAATATGCCATCCCATCTGGTTTGGGCTTAGTGGGACTATACTTTGTTTTTCAACAGAACACCTCCAGGCTGTGTAAGGACTATTTTACCAAGAAGGAAAGTGATGGAGTGCTGCATCAGATGACCTGGTCTCCACAATCCCCGACCTCAACCCAATTGAAAGGGTTTGGGATGAGTTGGACCGCAGAGTGAAGGAAAAGCAGCCAACAAGTGCTCAGCATATGTAGGAACTCCTTCAAGACTGTTGGAAAAGAGAGAATGCCAAGATGTCAGGGCAAAGCGTGACTACTTTGAAGAATCTCAAATATAAAATATATTTTGATTTGTTTAACACTTTGGTTACTACATGATTCCATGTGTTTTTTCATAGTTTTGATGTCTTCACTATTCTACAATGTGGAAAATTGTACAAATAAAGGAAAACCCTTGAATGAGTAGGCGTTCAAAAACTTTTGACCGGTAGTGTATGTAAACTATTTTTTAACTCTGTTGTCTGTATTCTGTTTCTAAATGTTGTCTATCACTAACAGCACTAGATCACCAAGTAAAATAAAGTTGATTCTGAAATAACAACAACTTCACCGACGAAGATAAACACCAATGCACAACAGGAACCAGTCAAGGCGGTGAAGGTGGAGCCTTCACATTAAACGACTGGGGTTTGCCTTCTTCTTTGACCGACACACCCCCATCGCCTCCCCCTAGCGGGTCGCTGCCCACGGAGGCACGGGTCAGCCGGCAGACGGTACCAACGAAGGAGGGGTACAGGGTCCTGATGGAGCCCTGGGACCAGTCCCAGCGGGGGTAGAGGCGCTTGAGGACAGCACGGCGAAACAGGATGTACACCCAGGGGTCCAGGATTTGGTTCCAGGTGGCGAAGCGAATGAAGAGCAGCAGGTAATGGATCCGGAGTGGGCTCCCCGAAAACACAGTCTTTGTAATAAACACCTGTGGAGTGTAAGGGGAAGGAGGGAGGAATGGGTGGAGGAGAGAGAGGTAGATAGAGACAAAGAAAAATAAAGTAATAGGGAAAGAAATAGAAGGACAGAGAGAGAAAGACAGAAAAGGATGAGAGATGGATATACATAGAGAGAAAAGGACAGAATAAGGAGAGAGAAGGAAAGACAAACCATTTACAGACAGACAATGAGAAGGGGGAAAAATAAAAACAACAGATAGAGGGACAGAGGAAGTGACAGGAAGAGTGAGAGTTGTCATCAGTCATTTGAACACACAAGTGCAGCAGCTTCGGCCTTCACACAAACACACATACACACACACACACACACACAGATGTCTGAGACCAGGACTCGGTCCACCCAGGGAGTACATTGCTGGGCTAATTTGGGCCGGGCCTCTGGAGGCACTGGCCCAAGCGTCCACAGAGCAATCATTCTCCCATATAGGCATGCCGCTAGCCTTATTGCTAGTCCCATTAGCGCCAGGGCAACAACACTCTTTTGGGAGCAGCTAGATATGCTAACAAGCTCGACTCCTCAGGCATAACATATGCACTTGTGTTCCGCAAATCATTTGCATTTAACGCAATTGTAGGATCTTAATTTGAGCCGGTTTGCTACAGCAGGAAAATAATACTGCAGCAACAGAACATAGGAATTATGTGTACTACAAATAATGGACATTTTTTTGTATGGGTTGATACATCTTTTGCAAATCAAGTCTGTCATTTTAAAGTGGAAATCACAAACTTTAGAATCCTTTTAAAACCTTGAATACACTACAAGTTGACATTTTTTAGCAACAAAATAGTGATACAATTAAAAATCCTACATCTGTATGTCAAAAATACTAACAGACCCAAAGTGACTTAGTGTCTCAGAACTGCAGGTAACAGCCAGTGAGTCAATGCGGTCGGAGGAGTCATGCCCATAGGGCATTACAAGCCGTAATTTTAAATAAAATATATACACTGCGTTTCAACATTTTGGGGTCACTTAGAAATGACCTTGTTTTTGAAAGAAAAGCACATTTTTTGCCCATTAAAATAACATCAAATTGATCAGAAAGAGTGTAGACATTGTTAATGTTGTAAATGACTGTTATAGCTGGAAACGTCTGATTTTTAATGGAATATCTACATAGGCGTACAGAGGCCCATTATCAGCAACCATCCCTCCTGTGTTCCAATGGCATGTTGTGTTAGCTAATCCAAGTGTATCAGTTTAAAAAGGCTAATTGATCATTGGAAAACCCTTTTGCAAATATGTTAGCACAGCTGAAAACTGTTGTCCTGATTAAAGAAGCAATATAACTGGCCTTCTTTAAACTAGTTGAGTATCTGGAGCATCAGCATTTGTGGGTTCGATTACAGGCTCAAAAAGGCTAGAAACATAATTTTCTTCTGAAATTCAGTCTATTCTTGTTCTGAGAAATGAAGGCTATTCCATGCGAGAAATTACCAAGAAACTGAAGATCTGGTACAACGCTGTGTACTAATCCCTTCATAGAACAGCGCAAACTGGCTCTAACCAGAATAGAAAGGGAAGTGAGAGGCCCTGGTGCACAACTGAGCAAGAGTGTCTATTTTGAGAAACAGACAAGTACTCAACTGGCAGATTCATTAAATAGTACCCGTAAAACACCAGCATGAATGGCAGTGTAGGGTCTGGGTGTTTCAGCAATGGGCGGAGGTGAATGCCCCTTCAGCAGGCGGAAGATCTCATCAGCTGCAGGATTCCACGCCAACTTTCGAGGACCACCTCTGAGGAGAGAGGTGAGAGGAGAAGCGATGGAGCTGAAGTTCCTGATGAAGCGGCGGTAAAAGTTGGCAAACCCCAAAAAACGTTGTAGTCCCTTTATGGTGGTTGGGTCTGGCCATGACCTGATCACATCTACCTTTCTTTCCTCCATAACAACTCATTGCGGGCTGATCCGATATGCCAAGAAGGAGACAGCAACCTGATTGAACTGGCACTTCTCCGCTTTCACATACAAATGGTTCTCCAGGAGGCATCCCGGGACTACCTGGATGTTGCCGATGTTCTACTCCAAGGTGTCCGAGTAGATCAGGATGTCGTCGATATACACGACCACCTGGCGCCCAAGCATGTCCCGAAACACCTCGTTCACAAATGCCTGAAACACCGATAGAGCATTGGTTAAACCATAAGGCATCACCAAGTACTCGTTGTGCCCAGACACTCTGCTGGTCTCGCCTTGTGCCCTTATAGTACGAACTGGCCATGACAGACCCAGCAGACTTGGACCAGCTCCGCCACGCTGTCTCCATGCAGGGAGCCACCATTGGGAGGCATGAAGAGTTACTACAGGACCTTTTGGAAGGGCTTTTGGAAGGGCTTCGTTCCCTGACGACTAAGGGTTTAAGGATATTATGGAACAAAATCAGGGAGTTAGTTATTAGGCAGCCTGCCACCTCTGAGAACCCCCAACCACCTAGTAACCTTTTCCCTATTAGTGGTGAATTTGCACAGCCTACTCTTGCTCCCCGAGAACCACGCTTACCTCCTACGGAGCGATACTCTGGGGATCCTGGTACCTGCTGGGGTTTTCTGTCTCAGTGCTCTCTTATTTTTGAGCCAAAGTCATCTTTGTTTCCTTCGGACCGATAATGTCGGGAAGGGTGCTCTCATGGGCTACGGCAGTTTGGCAGCAACAATCCGACATTTGTCATCATCTGGAGGATTTCATGGCAGAGGTGAGGAAGGTGTTTGATTATCCGGTATCCGTGAGAGAGGTGGCCCAAAAACGTATTGAATTACCTCAAGACTCCCGTAGTGTGGCAGACTACTCTGTTGACTTTCGCACGTTGGGCGCCGAGAGTGCCTGGAATCCTGAGTCTCTTTTCGATACCTTTCTTCACGGATTATCCTAGATGGTAAAAGATGAGCTAGATGCTCGGGAATTACTCGTGGACCTCAATTCCCTCATCACCCTCACCATTAGACTTGATGGACATCTAAGGGAATGCAGGAGCGAGAAGAGGTCTGGCCTAGGTCACACTCATTCATCCACAGTGGCTCGAAGGAATCCGAAGGCTGTTTTTTTAGAGAGGATCCAAAGCCACCCGAGCTCCCTCGAGAATCATCGGCAACGGATGAGCCAGATACTCCCTTTCTGGGATATGTCATCATTGAGGGAAATGTCCAGATGGATCCTGGAAAGGTGAAAGCAGTGGTGGATTGGCTTCAACCTACGTCCAGGGTGCAGTTTCCTGCTACGTTTCCTGGATTTTGTTAACTTCTACCGCGGTTTCATTCGGGGTTACAGCAACCTGGCGGCCCCCCTCTCTGCACTCACCTCTCCCAATGTACAGTTCACATGGTCTCCAGCTGTCGACAGAGCCTTTGTGGACCTGAAGCATTGGTTCACCATAGCACCCATCCTCATCCATCCGGATCCGTCATGTCAATTTGTGTTGAGGTAGAGGTTGATGCTTCTGATGTTGGAGTGGGGGCCATCCTGTCCTAAGTGATCTGCCCAGGACCAAAAGCTTCATTGCCTTTCCACGATCATTCTCTTGTCTACCCCGTTTGGATTGTTGAATAAATATCAAGACTCAAACCATCGGTGTCTGCATCTGGGTTTTGCCTGGTGCCCTTATACCTCTCAGATGCCGATCAAATTGTTAGCACTCCGCAGGTCCAGCTTGGTAAAACAAATTGGGCCCCGTGCAGCTGTTTAATGGCGGCCGGAACCAACTGGAGGGGGAAGAGACTTCTGTAGTCAGTACACAGAAGAAGACCCCCATCCTTGACCACGAAGATGCAGTGGTGGAAAAAGTAATGAGTAAAAGTAAAGATACCTTAATAGAAAATAACTAAAGTAAAAGTGAAGTTCACCTAGTAAAATACTATTTGAGTAAAAGTCTAAAATTATTCAGTTTTTAAATATACTAGTAAAAGTAAATGTAAAAAAGCTAAAATATACTTAAGATAAAAAGTAAAAGTATAAATTATTTCATATTCTTTATATTAAGCAAAGCAGACAACCACATTTTCTAGTTTTTTAACACTTCAACACTCTGATATAATTTACAAACGAAGCATGTGTTTAGTGAGTCCGCCAGATCAGAGGCTGTAGGGATGACCAGGGATGTTCTCTTAATAAGTATGTGAATTAGACCACATTTCCTAACCTGCTAAGCATTCAAAATGTAACGACTACTTTTGGGTGTCAGTGAAAATTTATGGAGTAAAAAAAAAAAAAAATCATTATTTTCTTTAGAAATGTAGTGATTTAAACGTTGTCAAATACCCCCAAAAACGGACTTAAGTAGTACTTTTACTTAAGGACTTTACACCACTGCGAAAAAGAAGCCAGCCAATGCAGGGGAGTCGGACGGGCGGATGAAACCTTGTTGGAGAGCCTCCTGGATGTGCTCCTTCAAAGGCTTGGTTTCAGCCACCGACGGGGTAGATGCGGCTGTGCAGAGGCGAAGAGTCTGTAAGCAGGTCGATGGCTCAGTCCCAGGGGCAAAGAGGAGGGAGACAGGTGGCGTGAGTCTTGGAGAAAACATCCCAGAGATCCTGGTAAACTTCTGGGATGTCGGCCTGGAGGAAAACCACAGGATTCTCAACCTACGTGAACCACAAGGTAAGGAAAAGCAGGTCTTCCGGCATCTGGGTACCCAGGCCGTAATCTCCATCCTCGGCCAGGACATGGTGGGGTCGTGGCGTTTAGCCACGGAAGGCCGACTTTGTGTACGGGTGCCTGGATAACGAGGAAGGTGATGCTTTCTTGGTGCTGGGCTCCCACAGTGATGGTGAGCAGTGCTGTGATGTGGGTGACTGTGCCAGATCCCAGTAGTTGGTTATCCAGTGCTTGAACTGAAAACGGAGAGGAGAGCGGGTATGATGTTCAGGGAGGAGGCAAGGGCCTGGTCAATAAAATTCCCCGTGGCTCCGGAGTCAAATAAAGCTGTGGAAACAACACGAGGGAGAGACAGCTATTGAAATAGGTACTAAGAAAGGTTTGTTGGAGAGTGAAGATGAATACTCACACCCTGATCTACCCCATGAGACGGATGATCATTGGACAGTCCCTCTGCTTTAGTGACTCTTGGGTTAGAACTTAGTGGACACAGTTGAAGCTGTCCCTCCAGGACACAATAGGGACATCGCCCCAGTTGTCTCCGACAGCATCACTCAGCCGTGGAGATACGCGTAGCCCCTACCTCAATTGGTTCAGGCTCTGACTCAGATCAGTCAACAAAGGAGGGATATAAGCGATGGGAGTGCTGACGCTCCCGAAGGAGGTTATACAGACAGATGGCCGTTGCGATGAGTGCGTCCAATGAGTGTCATCTCTGCATGCCAGCTCTGTCTGCACCTCCTCACTCAAACATCTTCTGAATAAGGTGCGGAGCACCAGCACATTCCATCCGCTGGATGCCGTTTCCATTCTGTGAGGCAATATTCTGTAACGTAGATGCAGATGAGTCAGGATGCAAGTGCAGTTAATGAGTTTAATGATGAAGAACATTGAACAACACAAAACAAGAAAATAAAGAAAAGTCCATATTTTGGTTGTGGCATGAATGATTCAGGCATTTGGATGATCAGGTTCGAGATGAGGTCCGGACAGTCCCAACAGCCCAAACCAATGTGGGGTGAGTGAAGACAGGGGTGCTATAAAAATACAAAAAATCTTTGCCTCAGTCTTGACTCCTGGCACAGGATGTAAACCCAGGGGTCACATATCTGATTGAAGGTGGCTGGAGTGGCGATTTCCTATGAAAAGCCACTTGCGCAGGAGAGATCTGTCCATAACACAGCAAAAATCAGATGTCCAAACGTTTTTGGGTGAAGTTCCCATGTATTGCGCATATAAAATTTAAATAGCTCCTAAACACATTCCTGTAGAAAAGGTGCAGAGAGATGCATTCTATAAGCTACGTCTGTGATACAGTTCTTACCGTATGTGCTCTCTTCTCGCCTGTGCTAACCCTTCCTGGTCACCTGTGCTACCTATATACACACACACACACACACACACCACACACAGTACCCTCTAGTGTACAAAACAAGTTAAAATAACCCTTGACAGACAACATGTGACCCGTTTCAGGAAACTAGGCGTATGCTGCGGGTCACTACTTCACAGGACAGCCATTTGAACGTGAACTTTTTTTTAATCAAAATGTATTTTTGGCAAAAATGCCTTCTCGAACATGTGAACTTTCCCGCGCCTTAATAACAAACTTGTATGGCATCTGTAAATACGAATAAAATTGTTAAAATTACAAGCCTAGTTGGTTAAGCCACATAAAAAGACTGCAACCTTCCTGCTAGCCATGATTGGCTAATATAATGAGTGGGCTGGACATGCTGAGAGATCAGTTTGGATTTGTCTGCCATATAGCACACTTCTGTATATTTGAGCTGGTCAGTATGTCTAGGTAATCCTAACATGAAAACAGCCAAACCAGCTCTGCTAGGGCTGAGTAAAATGGTCAGAGTTTGGGTGGGGGCTAAAGCTTAAGATGATTCTTATGGCATTGCACAGTCAGTGTGAACCAGAGTGACTTGACACAACAACGGTGGGCAAAGCGAGCTGTACAAGTAAAACAGAAACGACACAGGACGTCTTATATAATGAAAGGGGTTGCAGTCTCCTGTGAAGCATTCATCCATGTACCGAGTAAGAGTCCAGCTACAGTTTCAAATATTATACATTTCTAATTTTGTCAGAAAGTTGTTTTCATTGCAAGTTGAAGCTTACTGTTAGCTAGCTAGCTGATGTTACATGGCTGGCTCGCTAGCTAACATTACGTGTATGATCTGTGTGTACAGTCACAGCCAAAAGTTGAGAATGACATTAATATTAATTTTCACAAAGTCTGCTGCCTCAGTTTGTATGATGGCAATTTGCATATACTCCAGAATATTATGAAGAGTGATCAGATGAATTGAAATTCATTGCAAAGTCCCTCTTTGCCTTGCAAATGAAATGAATCCCCCAAAAAACACTTCCACTGCATTTCAGCCATGCCACAAAAGGACCAGCTGACATGTCAGTGATTCTCTTGTTAACGCAAGTGTGAGTGTTGACGAGGACAAGGCTGGAGATCACTCTGTCATGCTGATTGAGTTCAAATAACAGACTGGAAGCTTCAAAAGGAGGGTGGTGCTTGGAATCATTGTTCTTCCTCTGTCAAACATGGTTACCTGCAAGGAAACACGTGCCGTCATCATTGCATTGCAAAAAAAGGGCAAGGATATTGCTGCCATTAAGATTGCACCTAAATCAACCATTTATCGGATCATCAAGAACTTCAAGGAGAACGGTTCAATTGTTGTGAAGAAGGCTTCAGGGCACCCAAGAGAGTCCAGCAAGCGCCAGGACCGTCTCCTAAAGTGGATTCAGCTGCGGGATCGGGGCACCACCAGTACAGAGCTTGCTCAGGAATGGCAGCAGGCAGGTGTGAGTGCATCTGCACGCACAGCGAAGACTTTTGGAGGATGGCCTGGTGTCAAGAAGGGCAACAAAGAAGCCACTTCTCTCCAGGAAAAACATCAGGGACAGGCTGATATACTGCAAAAGGTACAGGGATTGGACTGCTGAGGACTGGGGTAGTCATTTTCTCTGATGAATCCCCTTTCTGATTGTTTGGAGCATCCGGAAAAAGCTTGTCCGGAGAAGACAAGGTAAGCGCTACCATCAGTCCTGTGTCATGCCAACAGTAAAGCATCCTGAGACCATTCATGTGTGGGGTTGCTTCTCACTCACAATTTTCCCTAAGAACACAGCCATGAATAAAGAATAGTACCAACACATCCTCCGAAAGCAACTTCTCCCAACCATCCAGGAACAGTTTGGTGACGAACAATGCCTTTTCCAGCACGATGGAGCACCTTGCCATAAGGCAAAAGTGATAACTAAGTGGCTTGGGGAACAAAACATGGATATTTTGAGTCCATGGCCAGGAAACTCCCCAGACCTTAATCCCATTGAGAACTTGTTGTCAATCCTCAAGAGACGGGTGGACAAACAAAAACCCAAAACTTCTGACAAACTCCAAGCATTGATAATGCAAGAATGGGCTGCCATCAGTCAGGATGTGGTCCAGAAGTTAGTTGACAGCATGCCAGGGCAGATTGCAGAAGTCTTGAAAAAGAAGGGTCAACACTGCAAATATTGACTCTTTGCACCAACTTCATGTAATTGTCAATAAAAGCCTTTGACACTTTATGAAACGCTTGTAATTATACTTCAGTACTCCATAGTAACATTTGACAAAAATATCTAAAGACATTGAAGCAGCAAACTTTGTGGAAATTAATATTTGTGTCATAGTGAGCAGACAATGATGGTAGCAGTAGACAATGATGGTACATTGCATTCGATTTTAAATCCGCAGCAGGTGAAACAGCGGCACTATTCTCCCAGGCGCATTTGTCACCGTTTTGTTTTGAAAATGGGGTGGAGGAGCATCCTGCATCGTGGTAAAAAAAAGATCATAGAACCGCAGGGGGGGGGGGGGGGTGTTTGTTGTTTAAGTCTATGTTGTAGTAATATCAAAAACAGACATGACAGTTTCACAGCTAAGGATTCCAGCTTAGAAATGACAAACTTTCTCAAATACTGAGTGATGATTAAAATGTGTTTGAAAGGATATCATGTTCCCATGACCTACATACATATATACTGTACAGTGCCTTCAGAAAGTATTCACACGCCTTGACATTTTCCACATTTTGTTGTGTTACAGCTTGAATTTAAAATGGATTAAATTGAGATGTATTGTCACTGGCCTACACACAATACCCCATAAAGTCAAAGTGGAATTATGATTTCAGAAATAATAAAAAAATAACAGTGGAAATGTCTTGAGTCAAATAGTATTCAATGCCTTTGTTATGGCAAGCCTAAATAAGTTCAGGAGTACAAATTTGCTTAACAAGTCACATAAGTCGCATGGACTCACTCTGTGTGCAATAATAGTGTTTAACACGGTTTTGAAATGACTACCACATACAATCATCTGTAGGGTCCCTCAGTCGAGCAGTGAATGTCAAACACAGATTCAACCACAAAGACCAGGGTGGTTTTCCAATGCCACACAAAGAAGGGCACGTAAAGTTATTAATGACACTTTGGATTGTGTATAAATACACCCAGTCACTACAAAGATACAGGCGTCCTTCCTCACTATCACGTTTCAGGGAAGACCCAGATGTAGACAATGTCAAAGTAATACAAGTTTATTACTAGAAGAGGGGGCAGGCAAAACGACATGTCGATGGCATGCAGAGGTCAGTAATCCATATCAGAGTTCAAAAGGTACAGAACAGCAGGCAGTCTCGGGGTCAGGGCAGGCAGAGGTCAATAATCCAGTGTGGTGTGACAAGGTACAGAAACGGCAGGCAGGCTCAGGGCAGGCGGAATGGTGAAAACTAGAAAACTGGAACTAGAAACAGACAGGCGCAAGGGAAAACCGCTGCTAGGCTTGACAAATAAACATGAACTGGCAACAGACAAACAGAGAACACAGGTATAAATACAATGGGGAAGATGGGCAACACCTGGAGGGGGGTGGAGACGAGCACAAAGACAGGTGAAACAGATCAGGATGTGACACTAACTCAGTTGCCAGAGAGGAAAGATTCCGCTCAGGGATTAAACCATGAGCCAATGGTGACTTTAAAACAGTTAGAGAGTTTAATGGCTGTGAAAACTTAGGATGGATGTAGTTACTCCACAATATTAACCTACATGACAGAGTGAAAGAAGGAAGCATGTATAGAATACAAATATTTAAAAACATTAATCTGTTTGCAATAAGTCACTAAAGTAAAACTACAAAGCATTATGTTTGGGGCAAATCCAACATGACACATCACTCTTCATAATTTCAAGCATGGTGGTGGCTGCATCATGTTATGGGTATGCTTGTAGGCTAAAGGATAAGGACTAGGATAAAAATAAATGAAATAATAGAGCTAAGTAGAGGCAAAATCCTAAACAAAAACCGGATTCAGTCTGTTTTCCAACAAATACTGGGTTGACAAATTCAACTTTCAGCAGGACAATAACCTAAAAACACAAGGCCAAATATACACTGGAGTTGTTTACCAAGACATCATTGATTGTTCCTGAGTGGCGTAGTTAGTTTTGACTTAAGTCGGAATGAAAATCTATAGCAAAACTTGAAAATGGCTGTCTAGCAATGATCAACAACCAATTTAACAGCTTGAAGAATTTTTTAAAGAATAAATATTGAACAATCCAGGTCTGCAACCCTCTTAGAGCCTTACCCAGAAGTACTCACAGCAGTAATCGCTGCCAAAGGAGTGTGAATACTTATGTAAATTAGATATCTGTATTTCATTTTCAATACATTTTCAAACATTTCTAAAAACATGTTTTCACTTTGTCATTAAGGGGTATTGTGTGTAGATGGGTGAGAAAAATCAACAATTTATTCATTTTGAATTCAGGCTGTAACAAAACAAAATGTGAATTAAATCAAGGTATATTAATACTTTCTGAAGGCCCTGTATGTACTTTTTATTGTGTGTGCATGTGTTGACAGAGTGCCATAGGCTGTCACTTACCAGCAGGGGGCACCAGCAGATGGAAGCGATCATCATGATCCAGATAAGCTGCACCATCATCTCCACCTCGTAGTCGCGGCGCCGCTGCCTAGCGTCCTGGCTGCAGCACACCTTGACCAGGGTCACCACGCTTATTGTATTGAGCAGGAAGGACACGGCGATGGACAGCAGCCCTACCAGTGAGAAAAGCAGGCAAAAGGCCATGTCGCTTGCCTCTGAGCTAATTTTAAAGAAGCACCAGGAGCCCGGTATCTGCATGTGGTAGCGCCCAACACCAACCAGGGGCAGCAGTGAGATGCACCCTGCCCCTGCCCATACCAGCAGCACTATGGACACTGCCCGCGACTTGGTCATCATGCTGGTCGAGCGGGCGAACGGCCGATTGATGCCCACGAAACGCTCCATGGCCATGGTGGCTCCCAGCAGAAGCGGGCACAGGCCGTAGAAGACCATAGACATGCCCATGAAGTTGCAGAAGTGGCAGTGCGGGTCCAGGAGGCGCCAGTTGAACTGGGTGCAGTGGAAGGAGACCACGATGGAGCCGGTGACCAGGAGGCCCATGAAGTCGGTAAACACCAGGCCGCAGAGGAAGATCAGGAAGGAGGAGCGCGACCGGCTTTGCGTGCGTAGGAAGGACTTCAGGAGGACCACGAAGGCGATGAGGTTGAAGGTGAGGCCCAGTGCACTAAACACTGATGAGAAGTAGGCGGAAGCAATGGTGTGGGTGTAGTTGAAGGGGGGACTGTTGATGGAAAAGCACAGTGGGGTCGACTCGTTAGAGTGGTTCATGGTGGCTGGAGGAGGTTTGGCTATTCCCAACGCACTTCAGAAGAGAAGGAGGAACTAGTCCATTTTGAAGATTTCCATTGTCTTTTTTCTTCACCCTGACAAATGAGAAGACAGAATTTTGGCTTAGTCAGAAATGTGTAGACAAAGTTTATGAAATTTCAGTTTACCTCAGAGGACAGAATCATAAACGGTGTACACTTCCATTCAGCAGAGACTATATAATATGTTGTGGCTGAGTAATTATTCTAAAACTAGAATAATTACACTCGACTGACCTCGAAAACTACTTACAGCTTTCAAACATCTAGTTTCTGATGAAAAACATGGAAACTGTCTGGGAATTGCCAGAGACCTCACGATACGATATTATCATGATACTTAGGTGCCGAGACGATGTATTGTGATTCTTAAGATTCTACATGTATTTATGATACGATACTGCAATTGTATTGCAATTTGATGTTCCAAACTTATTGCTTACTATAGGTCTAATGCAGAGAGACAAGAGAGAGCCTGAGAACATTTGTTTTGGCTTGGGGGCAAGGGTGGGTAAGGATGGGAGGGTGGGACAAGCTTGGCTTGGGGGTGGGGCAAGGGGGAGTAAAGGTGGGAGGTGGGAATAAGCTTGGCTTGGGTGGGGTAAAGGGGGGAGAACAGGGAGGAGGTGGTGGAGTGGGATGGATTTGGTTCGGGAGAGAGAGAAGAAAGAACTTAAATGTATAATTATATATTTTTTATGTCTTGTAAACCCATTGTAAAATGAATATGAGTTCTGGACAGATTAGGAAAGGATGTTGAATCATTAGTATTCCTTGTTTGTTATTAGAACTAAGATTTATTGGTGGTTATTGGTGAGAAAGGAGAGGGGCTGTCTGGGGGATTGGGATGGGGTGACTGGGAGGGCATCAAACACTTCTCTGAGGTGTGCGTGGGGCCTACACACATCCCATTTGAGTCTCTCAGAGGATCAACTCACCCCAAGTAGACCCCCACCATCCACTATACTTTACTTCACTCTTTTGCTTTTACTTCACTCTGCAGTCCAACTCATCCCAAACCATCTCAATTGGGTTGAGGTCAGGTGATTGTGGAGACCTGGTCATCTGATGCAGCACTCCATCACTCGCCTTCTTGGTCAAATAACCCTTACACAGGCTGGAGGTGTGGTGGGTCATTGTCCTGTTGAAAAACAAATGCTAGTCCCACTAAGCGCAAACCAGGTGGGATGGCGTGTCACTACAGAATGCTGTGGTAGCCATGCTGGTTATCATTGACAGTGTTACAAGCAAAGCACATCACACGTCCTCCTCCATGCTTCACGGTGGGAACCACACATGTGGAGATCATCCGTTCACCTACTCTGCATCTCACAAAGACATGGTGGTTGGAACCAAAAATCTTACATTTTGACTCGTCAGACCAAAAGGACAGATTTACACCGGTTTAATGTCTATTGCTCGTGTTTCTTGGCCCAAGAAAGTTGCTGAAAATAAATGCAGTTGATAGTGAGAGGACATTTCTTTTTTGCAGAGTTGATAAGTTTGTTTTGTTTTTGGAATAAATAAAAAAAGACTTAAATTTTTTTTATTTAACCTTTATTTAACGAGGAAGGCCAGTTGAGAAAAAGTTCTCGTTTACAACTGCGACCTGGCCGAGTTAAAGCAAAGCAGTGTGACAAAAAACAACAGAGTTACACATAAACAAACTTAGTCAATAACACAAAAGAAAAGAAAAATCTATGTACAGTGTGTGCAAATGTAGAAGAGTAGAGAGGTAGGCAATAAATAGACCATAGAGGCAAAATAATGACAATTTAGCATTAATACTAGAGTGATAGATGTGCAGCTGATGCTTAAAGTTAGAGAGGGAGATATAAGACTCCAGCTTCCTTGATTTTTGCAATTCATTCCAGTCATTGGCATATTTATATATTATCAAAAAAGGTAAATGATTTGGTAAGAGGAAATGTAAAAAAAATCAATGACAGAATTAAAAAGTAATTTTGGACTGACAGTGTAGATAGCTTCAAATACATGCAACTTAAGTTACATATCAGAAAATATCGATTTGAAATGTTTTGGTCATCAGAGCAACCTTGAGGGAATCTTATTTGAGTCAGAAAATGATGTTCATATGATAAGGAAGATATACAAAACCTTGTAGAGAGCATATCCAACTGACTGTCTCTTAGAAAAATATATAAACTATTGGAACCAAGATGGAGGGAAAGGTGGAGCATAACTAAAGAAATTACAGTTAACAAAAATGTAGGCTTAATCCAGTATAAGATCATGTACATAATGTATTATACAATAAACAAAACTAAGTAAATTAGTTTAGATCAGTCATGGAAATAAAAGTGCTGAAAACATGTTGTCTCAATTTACTATCGGATGAAAAATACAGGCAGGCATATAGCAGACTACCACTAGCTGACGCTACACACATATATATATATATATATATATATATATATATATATTTTTTTTTTAAATTGAAATATGTAACTGTATCAATCCCCCCCACTACTGAAAAAAATTCCATAGCCTGGTGGAACCAGCCTGATTGTTTAATAAAAGTGTAAATGTAGCAGAGTGATCAGGCTGTTGCCACCTGGCTTATCTTAACATGCGGACACTGTTTAAACAGCAGACCCCTTACAAAAGATTGCCGTTTTGAAACTGCAGTAAAAGAGCAATAACTGCAGTTGAGTGTGATACTTTGAATGCAGTAATTGCAGAATAACTGGAGTGTACTGCAGTTGAACTTCAGTTATACTGCACTCTATCTACAGTTACACTGCAATAAAAAGGTTATTTTGGAGGCAGTATTTGCAGTCTAATGCAGTTATACTGCACTTTAACTATCATGGTTCCTCCTGGCACCAGGGGGCGGCAGAGACCGCCCTAGAGACTTTTATTGGACTCAGATGTGTCTTATTATTTCATGATTGTTTCCCTATTAAAGAGTTGCGTTTTCTGTTTTCCTATGTAGCAGAAGCTTGAATTGTTTACCGTGTGCGGTCGTTTCCTGAGTGAGTTTTCGAGAAGTTTTATTTTTTCCCCAACTGTACTGTGATCCTGCGGCTACAGTTTCTCAGTAAAGTATTGTGTTTATCTTTAACCACAGATTCTTTGTCTGGTCTTTTCTCTGCACCTTGGTCCAACCTTACCACGTCACACTAACTGCAGTTATATTGGATTCTGACTGCAATCTTTTTTCATATTGGGATAATCTATCCCAAACCACTAATTCATATGATTAACGGTGTTAGTGTTAAATAACACTATGTAAAAACAAATGTTTAATGTTGCAGTTATAACAAGGTTGGTATCAACATGTGAAAATCGTTGTCATGATTTTTATTTTTAGGGTGGATTATCCCTTTAATCAAGCCTTTTTAGACAACTATAATTTATGGTTGATCGAGACTTTAACCCCATGGATTCCATAGTGTGGGAGCTAGTGAACACACAAACATAACCGTCATAGCCTGTAGTATCTCTTGGCAGGAAATGCAGCTATGTTATGTTACGTCAAAATGTACTTAATGATGTCCTTAATTAAAACAGACTTTTCAGAGGTCAGTTTACTAGTCATTCACTATTGCCATCAAACAAAATGGAAATTACAAAGCCTACCGGTAAAATTAGAGACTATCATGGGGACATACGGGAGGCGCAAATAGTGAATGCTAACAGAATTTGAGGATGGTTGTTATACAACCCCAGGAACACATATGCACTATCAAATTCTACCCTTTAAACATATTTTGGCTTGGACCTGAAATATCCAAAATGGAAAAAACAGGAAACAGATTCTCCAAATGACATCCTAGAATGCTATCACTGAGGAACATGTTGTAAATGCAATGAAGGTATGAACCCAAATCACTGCGGCCAGAACGTCATATGCTCTAGTAGATCATATAAATAAGAAAACGTATCAGAGAAGTTCACCAATCAAATATTGAACACAGAGAGAGAGAGAAGGGTTCAGCTCAATATTAGTGGCTTAGTAGATAGTTGGGGTTGCTGAGATTTATAGTAAACAAAATCAATAACTACCAGACCCTTCCAGCTATGGCTTGACCTCCGGTCTTTCTGGGACCAGGATGCAAACCGGTATCAGGTATCGCCTGTATTCCTTGAAGGAATGGCATGCATTATGAGGGAGATGTTGCAACCAGGCTCCAGTCTTCCCTGTCTACCTCCATGATTTGACTACACCGTCACGAGAGTAATTACACTGAAGCACTCAGCCACTATCATAATCCTCATTTCTGTACTCATTCAATTTTGTTTTCCAACTAATGAGTCATTTACCACTGGATAAATGCACCAAAAAGAGAGAGGACAGGAAATTAAAGACGACAACTAGTATTACAACAATTATTAATTACAACAGGAATAATAGTGTATGTATGGATTGTGCCATTTTTAATGCATGCCTTAGTTGCAGTCCACCTCTAAATGGCCTAAATTACGATATTATGCTTTTCCTTTTAAGATCATGAGGTCAGGAAAAGCTTAATCATGGCGCTATCATCTAATGTAGTCAGTCTCCAATTTCCTTGCAATTTCTAGTAGTTAGGAAAGCAGCATCTTTCCATAATAACAAAAATTGGGTTTGTTAATCACATTTTGAATATGAAATTATTGTCTGCCAGATGCCCTCTCATCGGTGTTAACAATCGGTCTCTACATCTACTAGAAAATATGATCAAATGCTCAACAGTTTTAGAGAATAGGCAGCAGGATAAGTAAGCCATCATTGTAAATAAGAATGTGGTCTTAACTGACTTGCCAAGTTAAATAATGGTTAAAAAAAATATTTTTAAGAAAACAAATAAATTGGCAACAGGTGCGCTGTGTTCAGTCAACAGTTTTATGACATGTGAATTTAGATTTGAGTTTTATGTAAGAGCTTTCAAATTGTTTAAATGAGAACCGTTTACGGTAATGTATAGTTTTATAAGTCTGGCTGTGGTCAATTTACAGTAGCCTAACCAGTTTAAAATAGCCTATAGGGCATACTGCATCGTTGTCACATGACCTGGGGGTCTGCCCTATATTCCCTCAGCCCAATTTTCACTCAGTACCCACAGAACCAATTTCAATCAAATTGGCACAAATGTTTATTGTTATAAGGTAGAAAAATCGGGATTATTTTCAGCATCCATGAATATGTAAGCGTATGGGACCTACTGAATATGTTCAATCATTATGACCATGACCTTTTGTCAATATTACAGCAGAATTGCATTTTCTGAGATTACTCAAGTAAAAACGGTTTAATGCTTTCTCTGAGCAATTTTTTTCAGAGTACAAAAATGATGTTACAATAAACATACATCTGATCTGTTATTGATGATCCTTATTTATTGATTCAAGCAACAGTGAATCAAGTTACCAAAAGATCTGTGTACTTCAAGGATGTGAAAAATATTTTTTTCCCCTCCTAAACTGGGTTACAATCTGTTTTTCCTCTCATTTGGCTTGCTAACGCCTGGTTTAGAAGATAGAACTGAGGGAACACAAGGCTGAGTAAAGATGGGGCTGAGGGAACATAGCGTGAGGGAAATACTGAGGAAACGTAGAGCTGAGGGAACATGGGGCTGAGGGAACATACATGCCAGCTAGCATAACGTTCTGAGATCCATAAGTTTCTTAGAGCTTGGTGAGAGCGTGGTTGTCCTATGGTTATTTTGAATACTATACTATACTTCCCACAATGTTCTGGGAATTGCTTGCCATGGAACATTCTCAACACATTTAAGAAACTTGACAAAATAATGTTATTTTCTTCGCATTTCATTACTTTAACAGAACGTTTCCTAAAAGTATATTTTTTTCTGTATTTTTCATCCTGTATTGTAACCAAATATTCAGAATAACCATCATATCAAAGTAAATTTGGAGTCATGCAATGATATGGCGTGTGTTACAAATGTGCTAGCTGGGATGGTCCCATGGCCAGTTCTACCCTTATTGTTTAAGGCTAAGCTTGGGATTGCTAGACAGTTTGACACAATTAATTCGAAAATACAATTCCATCACGAGGCTGTAAGAACAGCAATACGCAAACAAAACACATCTATAGTAGACTCAATTTTAAAAAAGACATAATTTCATGTAGACTAGGCACAAGCAAAACAACTTACAGTATTGTCAACTGGAAGAAGATACAGCCCATAGGCTCCGTAAATATGTTAAAGAGACATAACTTAGTGAATATTTGAATAGTCTAGAACTAGAATAGCCTACAATGACCTGTTAATTTCGGTTTAAAAAAACGTAACATGTAACCTTACCTTTCCACAGCAGAGCGTCGCTGTCAAACACAAGTCATCAGGCGAAGTTGACGGCACCTCATCGATTCCTCGAGTCCTTGCCCGCCGACTCGCATTTCTGGGTGTCAAGATTCGGAATTGACTCCTCGACTCCTAAGATTCAGTATTTTTTGCAACGGATGAAACTATTTACCTTGTATATTTCAAAAACAAAACTCACAGCAAAGAAAGAGCGAGCTAGCGATAGATAGAGATGCAGACAGTCCGTGCATCGGTAATCATAAAATGTAGGCTATAGGAATTTCTTGTCTTGCAATGTAGGGACAATCAATGAGTGGGCTGAGCTATTCTACACACAACAGACCGAAGACCAAACACTAGCGAAGAGGAGCAGGCGAGGGAGAGAGAGGATCGGGGCAGGCAGATAGACAGTCAGTGCCGTTCGCATAGGCTATATCTTTGGTAATCTGTATCTAACAAAACCTCAAATATACTTTTGGTCAATTTACGAGGCAATCACTATGGTGTACGGTTAAGGTATTATTCGTTGTGCCAGTGAATTTAAGTTGAACATCGCCAAATGTACCAGTTTAATTAGGCCTACATTTGCAATAAAATGTGTTTTCTATAGTTTAGGCTATTTAATTCAACCCTGTTTTATGGCATAGGTGAGGGCTCTCCAATTCTGTTCCTGGATAGCTACCTTCCTATAGGTTTTGCTCCAACCCCACTTTTAACTAACCTGATTCAGTTTATCATCCAGCTAATTAATTAATCAGATGCCCTAGATTAGGGTTGGAGAACCTAACGAATGGTAGCTCTGCCATGGATGGATCACTAAAATAATCAGTATGATCACACTTCAATTTAAATGCACTGAACAAAAAGATAGTTTGGAAAAACGAACTCATCTTGTGTGAATCGTCCTCTGGAATAACGCATATCCTTGGATAATAATTACAAATCCAACGTCTCTAGTAACACCCATCCAAATAGGGCTATAACCAGTGGTGTAAAGTACTTAAATAAAAATACTTTCAAGCACTACTTATTAAGTCGTTTATTGGGGTATCTGTACTTTACGTTACTATTTATATTTTTGACAACTTTTACTTCACTACATTCCTTAAAAGTATGTACAGATACCCCCCAAAACTACTTATGTGGTCGTTTGCATATGCGCTTGCCTTAATCACGGTGTCTCGTATCAATTCCACAGTGTCCCCAAGAGAGTGCGTGTGGTTATGATGTCATAATAGTCTTAGGCCTACGTTAGGTAACGGACCTCACGAGAGACACCTGTATATGAAAACATACATAATTGATAGAACCATGCAAAATGCCTCTGAAGTTCCCGGAAGAAAATGGGATTGGCTCTGGCAAACATCCAAATATTCTCAGAGCAAAGCTTTAAAGTAGGCAGCAGTGAGAGATGCAAAATCGATGATTGAATCGTTGAAAGGTCTTGGAGATAAAGTGAGAATAGAACTATGTGTTTACAGCTGTGAAATGTGACTCACGGAAAGTGATTTTCAGAAAAAAGTCCTAAGTGCTTTTTGCTTTAGACTCCATTAGACCATAGCTCCATAGAGGCCCAAGTCAAAACAACTTCCCACATATTGGTCACTGATGACCATGAGTATCACAATAAGTGTGAAATATTTTGGTTATAAAACAGATGCACACACTCACAAACACAGTTACGTGGTAGTGAGATATAGTGTGCTCTCTAAACTACCTAACACCTCCCCAACAAACAAAAAAAACAAAAAACAACTTCACAGTCACCAATATCTATTTTTCTGAATGTTCCTTTTCCCCCTCCATAAAACACTGAGCTGCGAAACTATGAAACTTGGCTACAAAAACATCAACTCTGAGATAAAGCCTGTCTAAAAAACAGAAACCAGTCAAAACCCCAACCATCAACTTCATTGCTCTGCATTCAGGTAATTTATTAATGTGAAAATTACAACCTGGCTTCGTAACCACTAGGCTAGTGTGAGATTCAGCTGATGTTTTTTTGGTCAACAGAAATGTTTGGTGTATGCACACCCACAAAGGTAAGTCAATTGTCAATTAATTGATTGCAGCTGGTACTGCAGGACAATCACCTTAATTGGCAGCACCTGTCCCTTTATCAACCAGGCTTAGCACTTGGACAAGGTTGCTGCTGCCCCCTGGGAAAGTTGAGTGTGGAATTGGTAGTGAGCTGAAGTGCATCGTCTTAACTACCTAACCTATTCCACACACTCACTGTACATATTTAGCAGCCACTCTTGTCTAGAGTGACTTACAGCAGAAATTAGGGTTAAGTACCTTGCTCAAAAGCACATCAAGAGATTTTTCACCTAGTCAGCTCATATGCAAATTAGGTTTTTGGTTACTGTGTGTTAACAACATTGAAATGTTTTACCTATAAAAACCAAGTTACATCATTTTAAATGAACTTGCTTCTCACAGAGAAAGCTAAACATACTAAATATCCTAAACATGTATTCAATGTATTGACAACATTAACATGAGAGAAATGTGAACACTATGGGGATGTTGACCGTAGGATGATAAAAGGGGCAACTACAGAATGAACATGAGCCAAGTGATAACTGAGCAACAGCTTTCAACCAATGGAAGATTAAAACAACATTTTTTAAAAACGAAATCAACCCATTGCATAACTATTGCCTTTTTGAGTGGACTTTGGAAATGGTGCCCTGTGGAAGTCCTTTGTTCAAAACACGTTGAATGCATGCACTGAAACAGTCAGAAAACACAAAAACAACATTACGATACTGAAAACAATCGCTGAATTTTTTATTATTATTTTGGCATCATCAAAGGTAGACTCAGCAGCTAATGGGCAGGTTTGGCTTTGGAAAAATGGGGTCAGCTGTTACAAAGTTGTCTTGATGTTGCTATGCTTCTCACTGAAGCTGGCATTCTACATTTTTCAGCTAGGTAATAATATTTCTGCCTTGTATAAATGCTATATAAACAAACAATGTAGCTAGCAGAAACTGGGACTTATGCCTACTAAATGTACCTTTAAATGTGTGGCCAACTGTTCCAATAGAGCCATAGTATGCAAGATTCTTCTTCAGCCAAGTCTTAACACAATTGATTCAAGCTAATCAAATAAATATGATATTCAATCTAGACTGGGGACTTCATCATTAAGAGACAGTTGTCTGCTTCCTGACTCAGGTGTATAAGGCTTGGGTGGAAGAAAAGCAACATACAATTGGGTTATGCCTAATATGGCAATTCATATTATTTTTCCAAAATGAGTTATTGTTAACTTAAATCTAAAATCTATGCATGCAAGAAGCCTTGACCTGGTGCACATATATGTCTCTGTCCTCAGTTTGATTGTGTTAGTTGTTCAAGTTCCTGTACCAAATATGCCAAGAGGCGGTAAAAAAGGTCACAAGGGTCGGGGAAAGCAGTTCAGCAACCCAGAAGAGATCGACAGACAGATGAAAGCACAGAGGGAGCTGGAGGCGAATGGCGGGGTAGAGAAGGAGGAGGAGAAGTCATCAGGATCTGACGACAGCAGCAGTGAAGAGGAGGACATTAACAAGAAGAAGAGTGGAGTGGAGGGATTGATCGAGATTGAGAATCCCAACCGCATATCGCAGAAAAGTAAGAAGGTGACCGAGCTAGATGTCAACGCACCCAAAGAGCTGTCACGCAGAGAGAGGGAGGAGATTGAGAAGCAGAAGGCAAAGGAGCGCTACATGAAGCTGCACCTGGAGGGGAAGACGGACCAGGCACGGGCTGACCTCGCCAGGCTGGCCATCATCAAGAAGCAGAGAGAGGACGCGCAAAAGAAGAGGGACGGCCTCAAAAAAGAAGCTGAAGACTCCAAGTCCAAGCGTTAGTCCCCTGTCTCCCGAGGACTTGGCCTGGCAAACGTTCTGCGGAGGCTGGAGAGACGAGAGAAGATTGTAGGAGGGAGGGGAGGGGACCAATACGAGGGTTGTCGGCTCAGGGGTACCATGTGCTTCGGCTCCTGCCCTTCATCTCCGATGAGAGAAGGGTGTGAGCGGGGTGTTTTTGGAGGACACGGGAAAGGGGGGGGGGGTGGAGGTGGGTACGCCTGTTTAGTTTCTCTGAATTATGTGAGGTTACAACGGCAGGTGTTCTAGTGTCTTCACTCCTCCCCTGTGTTCTTATTCTAAAGCTGCTGGAGATCATTCTTTAATTTTTACATTTTAACACTGTTTACTTAGGAATGGGAAATGTTGGGATGATGAGGGGTTTGTATACCTTCTCTTTCATCTAACCTGTTTTAAGGTGATTTGAGAGGAGGTGGTTGGGATTGAGGAACACTAGTCAGATCCATCTTATATAGGAAGTCTATGTACTCTTTATTGTCTTGTTCTGGCCTTTGTCTCCAATTTGTAAGTCGCTCTGGATAAGAGCGTCTGCTAAATGACTTAAATGTAAATGTAATGATTGAAGGCCTCAATCTGTACTTTTGCCTTGTAACTGATTGCTTCTGGAAAGAAAAAGAACAACACATGATCAAGATGAGCTAGCTACCAGTTTAAAGCATTGAAAGATCTAATTGTTACAAATAATGAATGTATGGGCTACATTTATGAGAATAATACATGCATTTGCTGACCTTATCAAGCTTGAAGACGATACACTAATTTTTCACTCAAAAAAAGTGTTATGAGTGCACCACAAACATCTTTCCAGGGTGTTGATGCAGCCTCTTCCAACACCACGGGTAGGAGAAGGGTATCCATCTGCAAAAGGGAACTGTTTGCCACTAGGGGCAATAAATATTATTGTTGCCAAAGGTTTGCTGCAGATTCACCACTAGTGGCAAACAATTTGCCACAAACTTGCGGGAAGTTTGGCACAATAAATACATTTTTGTAAGGGCAATGAGGGAGGCCCATTAATATGCAGGAAATACACCAGACTATACAAACAGAGAACCATATTGAAAACATTATGTCACTAGTATAAGACATTTTAATGCTGGCAGTTACAGCAATGCTCAACTTCAGTCGCGTTCAGCTGCAACAGTGTTCAGCACTGCTGTTCCAGTCCGGGAGCGAGAGAATGTGCACAATTAATCTGAACACCATCCATTAGTAGTGACTGTCAGTGGATTAAAACACTCACTCATGATAAGAGGATGGTGATGCCTTTGAACGAGACAGGGATGGCCTGAGGTACCAGACGTTTCATGAAAGAATCTTGATTAACAGGTCGGATTAACTTCTAGGTTGAAGATGAAAAAGTTACATCTGGAAGCTGTTTCCAAGGCCATATGTATCTACTGTACTGTACTTCCTCGGTCTTACTTTGAAGATCACATTGAACTGCCATTTTGTATAGCCATCCTTCAGGGTCAAACATCATACCAATAGTCGAACATTGAGTAATGGATCGGGGCTGCAGGCAATTAGCAAATACACTTGAAACCGTCAAGCTCATTGACATTTTTATGTTGTTTGCACGACACACTAAAAAAGTCTGGTTTTACAACATTGTGTCCAGATATGTCCTCTTAAATGGGCATTACCCAAAGAGGTGTTACACCTAATATCTTCAAAGGGAGAGACTCACGCTACGATTTAAGGCTTTATCGTTTTATCCCGTAAAGAGGAACAGAAACCTTCATCATTGTGATCTGCCTGCCTGCTACTAATAGACCGTGACTACATGCAGTTGATTGTGGTCACATTATACACATCTAAATGACCTGATGCATACTTTATAGTAGTAAACATTACGTCAAGAAAACTAGTACAGCCAAAAATGTATTTTAGAGCAGTAAGCTAAGATGTAAATGGAGTTTAAGATGTTACAACTAAACCGTGGACACATATTGGTCTAACATAGGGGTCTCACCACTGTCAAATCTACCTAGTACAGAGTAGTACTGAGCTGAGTGAGCACAGCACCCATCTTTGATCACTTAAAGGATTTCCTGTTCCCACAACAGGAACGTGCGTATAATGTACAGAAGGTTCTAGCGGCATACACTTCCATTTTGATTTTAATATGGAAATTATGATTTTGACACGTCACAGTAGATTACTCAAAGTGGTTCCAGTGGTTGTAGATTAATCTCCCATTTAGTGGATGATGACAGGCACAAGATCTTGGTGTACCAATCCAAACATTTTTAAATTGTCAGCCACCCAAGTCATAGACTGTTCTCTCTGCTACTGCACTGTAAGCGATACTGGAGCGCCAAGTCAGGGACCAAAAGGCTCCTTAACAGCCTTTAGCCCCAGCCATAAGACTGCTGAACAGTTAATGAATTGGCTATCCGGACTATTTCCATTCAACCGCTTATTTAATTTGTATCTATATTATAGTTTTTTGCACTGACTCTCTTGCACAGGCTTGATGTACAATCACTGGACTCTAACCACACATACAGTGCCTAGCAAAATAATTCATCCCCCTTGGCGTTTCTCCTATTTTGTTGCATTACAACCTGCAATTTAAATAGATTTTTATTTGGATTTCATTTCATACACAAAATTGTCCAAATTGGTGAAGTGAAATTTAAAAAATAAAATTCAAAACAGAAAAGTGGTGAGTGCATATGTATTCACCCACTTTGCTATGAAGCCCCTAAATAAGATCTGGTGCAAACAATTACCTTCAGAAGTCACATAATTAGTTAAATAAAGTCCACCTGTGTGCAATCTAAGTGTCACATGATCTCAGTATATATATATATATATATATATATATATATATATATATATATATATATACCTGTTCTGAAAGGCCCCAGAGATTGCAACACCATTAAACAAGAGGCACCACCAAGCAAGTGGCATAATGAAGACCAAGGAGCTCTCCAAACAGGTCAGGGACAAAGTTGTGGAGAAGTACAGATCAGAGTTGGGTTATAAAAAAATATCCGAAACTTTGAACGTCCCACTGAGCACCATTAATTCCATAATAAAGAAATTGAAAGAATATGGTACCATAACAAACCTGCCAAGAGAGGGCAGGCCACCAAAACCAAAACTCACAGACCAGGCAAGGATGGCATTAATCAAAGAGGCAACAAACAGACCAAAGATTACCCTGAAGGAGCTGCAAAGCTCCACAGCGGAGATTGGAGTATCTGTCCATAGGACCACTTTAAGTGGTACACTCCACGGAGCTGGGCTTTACAGAAGAGTGACCAGAAAAAAGCCATTGCTGGGATATGTGAGACGCTAGCTTCCCATCTCACCAACAGCCCTGAAGTTGCAGGGCGCCAAATTCAAACAACAAATCTGATAATTACAATTCCTCAAACATACAAGTATTACACACCATTTTAAATATAAAGATCTTGTTAATCCAGCCACAGTGTTTGATTTCAAAAAGTCTTTACGGCGAAAACACACCTTGCGATTATGTCAGGTCAGCGCCCAGCCACAGAAAACCATACAGCCATTTTCCAAAGAAGGAGAGGTGTCACAAAAGACAGAAATAGTATTAAAATTAATCACTAACCGTTGATGATCTTCACTGGATGGCACTCCCAGGACTCCATGTTAGACAATAAATGTGTGTTTTGTTCGATAAAGTTAATCTTTATGTCCAAAAACCTCATTTGAAGTTGGTGCCTTATGTTCAGAAATGCATTGTCTCAAACAAACATCCCGTGAAAGTGCAGAGAGCCACATCAAATTACAGAAATACTCACCATAAACATTGATCTAAGACACAAGTGTTATACATACGATTATAGATAAACTTCTCCTTAATGCAACCACTGTGTCAGATTTCAAAAAAGTTTAACGGTGAAAGCACCCCATGCAATTATGTTAGGTCAGCGCCTAGCCACAGAAAAGCATACAGCCATTTTCCAACCAAGGAGAGGTGTCACAAAAGACAGAAATAGCGTTAAAATGAATCACTTACCTTTGATGATCTTCATCTGGTGGCACTCCCAGGTCTCCATGTTAGACAAATGTTTGTTTTGTTCGATAAAGTTTATATTTATGTCCAAATACCTCCTTTTTGTTTGCGCATTTAGTCCAGTAATCCAAAATGAACAAGGCGTGGGCACTAAGTCCAGACGAAAAGTAAAAAAAGTTCAATTACAGTTTGTAGAAACATGTCAAACGATGTATATAATCAATCTTTAGGATGTTTTTGTCATAAATCTTCAATAATGTTTCAACCGGACAATTCCTTTGTCTTTAGAAATGAAAAGGAACGGAGCTCGTGCTCATGGCTGAGCGCGTGACTTAGCTCTTGGCTTTCTACCAGACCCCTGATTCAAACAGCTCTTATTAGCTCCCCCTTCATAGTAGAAGCCTGAAACAACGTTCTAAAGACTGTTGACATCTAGTGGATATGCAATCACTTGAAAAACCACAAACCTCAGATTTCTCACTTCCTGGTTGGATTTCTTCTCAGGTTTTTGCCTGCCATATGAGTTCTGTTATACTCACAGACATCATTCAAACAGTTTTAGAAACTTCAGGGTGTTTTCTATCCAATACTACTAATGATATGCATATATTAGCATCTGGGACAGAGTAGGATGCAGTTCACTATGGGCACCTTATTCATCCAAGCTACTCAATACTGCCCCCCAGTCCCAAAGAAGTTAAAGAAAAAAATAAGCAAACACATTTGGTGTTTGCCAAAAGGCATGTCCATCAAGGAAAACGCGATGTCTGGAACAAACCCAACACCTCTCATCACCCCGAGAACGCCATCCCCACAGTGAAGCATGGTGGTGGCAGCATCATGCTGTGGGAATGTTTTTCATCTGCAGGGACTGGGAAACTGGTCAGAATTGAGGGAATGATGGAAGGCGCTAAATACAGGGAAATTCTTGAGGGAAACCTGTTTCAGTCTTTCAGAGATTTGAGACTGGGACAGAGGTTCACCATCCAGCAGGACAATGACCCTAAGCATACTGCTAAAGCAACACTCGAGTGATTTAAGGGGAAACATTTAAATGTCTTGGAATGGCCAAGTCAAAGCCCAGACCTCAATCCAATTGAGAATTTGTGGTATGACTTAAAGATTGCTATACACCAGCGGAACCCATCCGAGTTGAAGGAGCTGGAGCAGTTTTGCCTTGATGAATGGGCAAAAATCCCAGTGGCTAGGTGTGCCAAGCTTACATACCCCAAGAGACTTGCAGCTGTAATTGCTGCAAAAGGTGGCTCTACAAAGTATTGACTTTTGGGGTGGAAAAGTTATGCATACTCAAGTTCAGTTTTTTTGTGCTCTTTCTTGTTGGTTTCACAATAAAAAAATATTTTGCATCTTCAAAGTGGTAGGCACAAAATCTCTTTTAGTTCCAGGTTGTAAGTCAACAAAATAGGAAAAATGCCAAGGGGGATGAATACTTTCACAAGCCACTGTACTACACTGACACTCCAGCACACACACACACACACACACAGGGACACACAAAGTCCACAAATAGTTATTGTTATTGTGTTACTATTTTTCCTTTAGTTCATTTAGCAAATTTTTCTTACTTAATTTTTTAAAACTGCATTGTTGGTTAAGGGCTCGTACTGTAAGTAAGCATTTCACAGTACAACCTGTTGTATTTGGCGCATGTGACTAATAACATTTGATTTGATTTGTAAGTGGGCACAGTGGGTCGTTCATGCATGAGATTTGGATTCTGGATATATACCTCATAGAAGGTCTCCTGGTACTCACCACACAGTTCTGGAGAACACAACACCATGTGATTACGATACATGATGAACTAGTAGGAAAACCTCCCAATGACCACTCTCGTCAATCTCACTGCGTGATTAACAGTCTCTCCCAGTGGGAGCGAAACAGCTGCAGTCAGGGTTGGACTGGCAATTGGGCAAATGCCAGATGGGCTGGTCCATTTTTGGTCCAGTGGGACTGTCTACATTCCCCCCCCCCCCAATCAGACAACCACATATCACAGTCAAATATACAGGATTTTCATACACATCTAAAAGCTAGGAATTAAAAATCGGAGAACAGTAATATTTTACACACACAAGTCATTTCTGATGAAAACAACAAGTGCTGTTCCACCCTCCTTATGAAATCATGGCATGTTTGAGGGAAAACAAACAAAGAGCAGTATCTCTTCAGCAAGTTCCACAGACTGCTGTTTAAAATGTACTATGTTTTAAAGACGTCAAAAACTCCCTGTAGCATTTCCTAATCGCACGCTGTCTTTCACATCTGTACAATTCAGCATTGACATGACAGTTACACTATTTGCAACAAAAGCAACAATAATAGTCACATGACCTGTTCTGAAATGCCAGTCTAATGTCAGATCCAGATCAGACATCAATATCAGGCTCTTAATAAAAACAAGGCCATCTCTCCAAAGCACTGGGTTGAGTGGCACCTGGAACTCCACCCACCTGTCCCTCAAGCAGGTCTGCCAGTCGATATGAACAAACAGATAGGTTCCGCTTGGTTTCCCTCCAAATCGGCCCATTTCCCAGCTAATTGCATCAAGGTTCTGGTGCCAAAGCCCACAAGCTGGTATGCCAACCCCTCACCCCCTTCCTTGGGAGCCGGCTGGATACTTGAGGCACAAAAACAATATCTGATGGTAGGAGGCATAGGTTAGAGGTGAGGGGTCAAAGTTTAAGTGAGATGTGCCCAGACATGAGTGGAGGTATAATAGAGTACGCTTTGTTAGAGGATCTCATTATTAGACCATACCACACTTATTTTTTTAATTTAAATTGAACCTTTATTTAACCAAGAAAAGCCCATTGAGACCCAGAGTCTATTTTTCAAGGGAGACCTGGCCAAGAAGGCAGCAACAATCAATACAATACATAATTAAAACATACAACAATACAACATGGTCCAGCCTAAGAAAAGCATTTACACTCCCCTGTAACAGAGTCTCCCATCAATATTTAAAATTCATTCAGTGGCACTAACATATCTAGATGAAGCATGGATTGTTAAACACACGTACCTGCACACACACACACACACACACACACACGTTATGTTCTTCTATCCTCATGGGGACCTAAAATGTATTTCCATTCATAATACTATTTTCCCTAACCCTTACCATAACCCTAACCTTAACCCTAATTTTAACCCACAAGCCTAAACCAAATCCTAAATCTAACTCCTAACCACTAACCCCTTATCCTAACCTTTGTTGTAACCCTAACCCTAAACCTAACCCATAAACTGAAAATAGCCTTTGGCCTCATGCGGAAGTGGGAAATGTCCCCACGAGGGAGATGCAACCAAAATTTGACGTTAGAGAAACTTGTATGACGTGAGACTGTGATAGCTAGTTTTAACCAACAGAACCAGCTCGCTGGGCGCCGATGACATGGATGTCGATTATGGCAGCCCCAGCCACACCGTTCTGATTCAGAGGGGTTGGGTTACATGCAGAAGACACATTTCAGTTGAATGTATTCAGTTGTGCAACTGACTAGGTATCCCCTTTCCCTCCCTTCCCATTGAGAAGCTTTGAAGCCACCGGTCAGCCATATTTGCACTCCCCAGAAAGAGAAGTTCTCCATAGGAAATAATGGAATTCTACAGTATAACAATTAAATGTTTCAAGGACAAATATTGAAGTATTTTTGGGTTGTAGTTGGGACAGTAATATTAGTTATCTCCAAATGTATGTACTTTAAGGAAATTATACTTTAAGGGAAATGCTTTTATAAATTTTGTTCCAAAATATTTTTTACAATGGTGGGGAAGTGGTAAGATGGAGGCACAGTGGCTTCAACACAGCGTCCACTATCAGGTATCTAGTGTATATATAAACTATTGGACTAATTACTCTCGGTCTCCTTGAGACAGCAATGTGCAGCATTCCTCTCTTGAAAAATGCATGAAAGAGGAGTTACTGAAATGTCTGCACAGGCTCACTACATTTCAACCCATCTATGGGAGACATGTTCAAATAGAACCGAAGAGGGCAATTATTCAAGGTGAGAGGCATGAGTCATCATCTGTCACACTGTGACGAGTGTGCATTTAAATTTGGAGCCCACTAGAAACACATGGCTTACCAATATCGTTTTCAGACAAAGACAACCCATATGTTTGAGACCCTTCAAAGACACCACTGAAACTTTATTTTTTTAATGGGCGTACAGCTACAAATCCTTTTAATCTCTCTGCAGTACTAACAATGGAAAGGCAATAAACTATAAACAAATCTCTTTAATGTAGAAAATAATGTATCAAGTTCGGTCTTGGGATGGATCCAGAAGTACAGTTAAAGCGATAAGCATGTCCCCAGGGGTTGTGTGAACGCATCGACAGAAGAGGTTGTTAGCCCCTTAGTGTCGTGGAGAAAATACTTGACGAGTTTCATTCCAAAATGCTATATATCCATTTTCAGAAATGTTGGTAAATTAGTTCAATTGTTTAAAGAAATTATGAAAGTGTTTTATGGTGTGTTTTTTCACTATCTAATCAAGCATGGGGTTGTTCAATGAGAGACGGTTTCATGTCAGAGAGACAACTAATCATGTTTTTTTTGTAAAATGCTATATATGTTTAATAAAGAAATCTACAAATTATATATTTGTGACATAAATATTTAATAATAATTTAAAAAATCAATGCAGTAATATGATTTTTGACATCTTAGTTATTTAGCAGATGCTCTTATCCAGAAAGGAAAGGGAAGAGGAGCGACTTACAGTAAGTACATTAATCTTAAGATAGCAAGCTAGGTGAGGTATCCACATATCACAGTCAAATATACAGGATACAAACATTACAGCGAAACAATTTCATACACATCTAAAATCAAGTAATAAAAAATCTGAAAACAGTAGTATTTTACACACACGTAAAGCAATCCCATAAGCAATCTTTTCTGGTGAAAAAAACAAATGTGAAAATTGGTGGGAGGGAAAAGCCGGGCCAAAGCAAACAAACAAACAAAAACAGTAAGACCGGACCCATTGGTAGAATCTGCATATATGTTTTATGAGAGGCTGGAGGATTGCGTGAGCAGTTGAAGCTTCTCAACTAGGCTATTTTTGTATTTGGTGGATGGAGTCTTTAATGCATAATGCAGATTTTCCTGCTGCTCGATTTGAGTTCCTGCACTAGTATTAAAGTATACCCTTCGATAGGACTACTTCTATATACTTTCACTTAATGATGTTTCTACTTTAGGAATGAGATTCACTTTCTGCCCCAGAATTATCCTGGTTGAGATTAAATTGTGTTCAAATGGTATTGCTCATATTTATGTGGTGGACGGTGATGACATGTCATACTATCCAGGTCTGTTCCCAGACAATTTGAGCTTCTACTTTTAAAAATGCACCTTTCCAGAAACAAGTCTCTCACCGTTACCACTTGTTATAGACCCCCTGCAGCCCCCAGCTGTGCCCTGGACACCATATGTGAACTGATCACCCCCCATCTATCTCCAGAGTTCGTACTGTTAGGTGACCTAAACTGGGACTTGCTTAACACCCTGGCCATCCTACAATTACATTTACATTACATTTAAGTCATTTAGCAGACGCTCTTATCCAGAGCGACTTACAAATTGGTGCGTTCACCTTAAGACATCCAGTGGAACAGCCACTTTACAATAGTGCATCTAAATCTTTTAAGGGGGGGTGAGAAGGATTACTTTATCCTATCCTAGGTATTCCTGAAAGAGGTGGGGTTTCAGGTGTCTCCGGAAGGTGGTGATTGACTCCGCTGTCCTGGCGTCGTGAGGGAGTTTGTTCCACCATTGGGGGGCCAGAGCAGCGAACAGTTTTGACTGGGCTGGCGGGAACTGTACTTCCTCAGTGGTAGGGAGGCGAGCAGGCCAGAGGTGGATGAACGCAGTGCCCTTGTTTGGGTGTAGGGCCTGATCAGAGCCTGGAGGTACTGAGGTGCCGTTCCCCTCACAGCTCCGTAGGCAAGCACCATGGTCTTGTAGCGGATGCGAGCTTCAACTGGAAGCCAGTGGAGAGAGCGGAGGAGCGGGGTGACGTGAGAGAACTTGGGAAGGTTGAACACCAGACGGGCTGCGGCGTTCTGGATGAGTTGTAGGGGTTTAATGGCACAGGCAGGGAGCCCAGCCAACAGCGAGTTGCAGTAATCCAGACGGGAGATGACAAGTGCCTGGATTAGGACCTGCGCTGCTTCCTGTGTGAGGCAGGGTCGTACTCTGCGGATGTTGTAGAGCATGAACCTACAAGAACGGGCCACCGCCTTGATGTTAGTTGAGAACGACAGGGTGTTGTCCAGGATCACGCCAAGGTTCTTAGCGCTCTGGGAGGAGGACACAATGGAGTTGTCAACCGTGATGGCGAGATCATGGAATGGGCAGTCCTTCCCGGGAGGAAGAGCAGCTCCGTCTTGCCGAGGTTCAGCTTGAGGTGGTGATCCGTCATCCACACTGATATGTCTGCCAGACATGCAGAGATGCGATTTGCCACCTGGTCATCAGAAGGGGGAAAGGAGAAGATTAATTGTGTGTCGTCTGCATAGCAATGATAGGAGAGACCATGTGAGGTTATGACAGAGCCAAGTGACTTGGTGTATAGCGAGAATAGGAGAGGGCCTAGAACAGAGCCCTGGGGACGCCAGTGGTGAGAGCGCGTGGTGAGGAGACAGATTCTCGCCACGCCACCTGGTAGGAGCGACCTGTCAGGTAGGACGCAATCCAAGCGTGGGCCGCGCCGGAGATGCCCAACTCGGAGAGGGTGGAGAGGAGGATCTGATGGTTCACAGTATCGAAGGCAGCCGATAGGTCTAGAAGGATGAGAGCAGAGGAGAGAGAGTTAGCTTTAGCAGTGCGGAGGGCCTCCGTGATACAGAGAAGAGCAGTCTCAGTTGAATGACTAGTCTTGAAACCTGACTGATTTGGATCAAGAAGGTCATTCTGAGAGAGATAGCGGGAGAGCTGGCCAAGGACGGCACGTTCGAGAGTTTTGGAGAGAAAAGAAAGAAGGGATACTGGTCTGTAGTTGTTGACATCGGAGGGATCGAGTGTAGGTTTTTTTTCAGAAGGGGTGCAACTCTCGCTCTCTTGAAGACAGAAGGGACGTAGCCAGCGGTCAGGGATGAGTTGATGAGCGAGGTGAGGTAAGGGAGAAGGTCTCCGGAAATGGTCTGGAGAAGAGAGGAGGGAATAGGGTCAAGCGGGCAGGTTGTTGGGCGGCCGGCCGTCACAAGACGCGAGATTTCATCTGGAGAGAGAGGGGAGAAAGAGGTCAGAGCACAGGGTAGGGCAGTGTGAGCAGAACCAGCGGTGTCGTTTGACTTAGCAAACGAGGATCGGATGTCGTCGACCTTCTTTTCAAAATGGTTGACGAAGTCATCTGCAGAGAGGGAGGAGGGGGGGGGGATATTACAATCTAATATAGATGCCCTCAATCTCACACAAATGATCAAGGAACCTACCAGGTACATCCCAAAATCCGTAACCACGGGCACCCTCTTAGATATCATCCTGACCAACTTGCCCTCTAAATACACCTCTGTTGTCTTCAACCAGGATCTCAGCGATCACTGCCTGCGTGCGTAATGGGTCCGCGGTCAAACGACCACCCCTCATCACTGTCAAACGCTCCCTAAATCACTTCAGCGAGCAGGCCTTTCTAACCAACCTTGCCCGGGTATCCTGGAAGGATATTGACCTCATCCGGTCAGTAGAGGATGCCTGGTTGCTCTTCAAAAGTACTTTCCTCTCCATCTTAGATAAGCATGCCCCATTCAAAACATGTAGAACTAAGAACAGATATAGCCCTTGGTTCACCCCAGACTTGACTTCCCTTGACCAGCACAAAAACATCCTGTGGCATTCTGCATTAGCATGGAATAGCCCCCGCAATATGCAACTCTTCAGGGAAGTCAGGAACCAATATACTCAGTCAGTTTGGAAAGCTAAGGCTAGCTTTTTAAAACAGAAATGTGCTTCTTGTAGCACTAATTCCCAAAAGTTTTGGGACACTGTAAAGTCCATGTAGAGTAAGAGCACCTCCTCCCAGCTGTCCACTGCACTGAGGATAGGAAACAATGTCATCACCATAAATCTACGATAATTGATCATTTCAATTATCAGCTGAAATTGTTGCAACCCCTATTACAAGCCTATTCAACCTCCCTTTTGTATCGTCTGAGATCCCCAAAGATTGGAAAGCTGCCGTGGTCACCCCCCTTTTCAAAGGGAGAGACACCTTAGACCCAAACTGTTATAGACCTATATCCATCCTGCCCTGCCTTTCTAAATGCTTCGAAAGCCAAGTTAATAAACAGATCACCGACCATTTCGATTCCCACCTTCTCCACTATGCAATCTGGTTTCCGAGCTGGTCATGGGTGCACCTCAGCCACGCTCAAGGTCCTAAACGATATCATAACCACCATCAATAAAAGACAGTACTGTGCAGCTGTCTTCATCAACCTGGCCAAAGGCTTTCGACTCTGTCAATCACTGCATTCTTATTGGCAGACTCAATAGCCTTGGCTTCTCAAATGACTGGTTCACCAACTACTTCTCTGATAGAGTTCAGTGTGTCATATCGGAGGGCCTGTTGTCCGGACCTCGGGCAGTCGCTATGGGGGTGCCACAAGGGCTCAATTCTCAGGCCGACTCTTTTCTCTGTATATATCAATGATGTCGCTCTTGTTGCTGGTGATTCTCTGATCCACCTCTACGCAGACAACACCATTCTGTATACATCTAGCCCTTCTTTGGACACTGTGCTAACAAACCTACAAACAAGCTTCAACGCCATACAACACTCGTTCTGTGGCCTCCAACTGCTTTTAAATGCTAGTAAAATTAAGTGCATGCTCTTCAACTGATTGCTGCCCGCACCCTCCCGCCCGACTAGCATCACTACCCTGGACGGTTCTGACCTAGAATATGTGGACAACTACAAGTACCTAGGTGTCTGGTTAGACTGTAAGCTCTCCTTCCAGACTCACATTAAGCATCTCCAGTCCAAAATTAAATCTAGAATCGGCTTCCTATTTCTCAACAGAGCCTCCTTCCCTCATGCCGCCAAACATACCCTCGTAAAACTCACTAACCTACCGATCCTTGACTTCGGCGATGTCATTTACAAAATAGCCCCCAACACTCTACTCAGCAAACTGGATGTAGTCTATCACAGTGCCATCCGTTTTATCACCAAAGCCCCATATACTACCCACCACTGCGACCTTGTTTGGTGTAAGTGTGCCACAAAGAAAAGCACAAAGCAGTCAAAGGACACTTGCATGGCCGTTTACATAGTTAGAAACAGTGCAGCCTAGCAAGAAGGACGGAGAACGCTGGTCAGTAGTAACAGTGGAATGACACAATGTGTACAGTATGTGTTGTACTTAAACCACATGAAATGTAATCTGATGAGAACCAGTCCAATCAAGTGGCTTCAGTAAGAAGGTCTGAAATGGAGATACTCTTGTAATGATACATGCACCATTTATACTTCTTCATATTTGGATCATGTGGAACCATTCAAGCAAACAGGGTAGTGTTTTTTTACTGCTCAATGGTGATTCAGGTACTTCATTAAAAAAAAGGTTCCGCTTTACTTGTCTCATCGCGCTCTAGCAACTCCTTGTGGCGGGCCGGGTACCTGCAGGCTGAGCCCGGTAGCCTGTTCAACAGGGTTTCCTCCGACATATTGGTGCGGCTGGCTTCCGGGCTAAGCTGGCGGGTGTTAAGGAGCGCAGTTAGGCGGATAATGTTTCGGAGGACGCATGACTCCACCTTTGCTTCTCCCTCTTCCTCTCACAAACGTCTTCTTCTCCCCACACATAATCAAAGCCTAAACAACATGATTAAATAGAACACAACTATTTTTGCTTAACGACAAATTAACGGACAAATACTTTCTATCTGATTACACATGACGATTTTGAAACAACCTTTAAAAAATGGCTAAATGTGTAGAATAGCATTAGATTAGATATAAAACTGCAAATGTTTCTCTCTGCCCCATGGCAAAATGTGTAGAATTGCAGGAAGATAGCTGTTTTCTTAAAAAATATATGTTTCTCCAGGGGGGCCACTGGAGGTAGGTGCCCTGAGGCCCAAGATGTGGTGATCCTTCCCTGCCCTGCCCTGTAAGCCTGATAATGCAAACAGTGCACTGTATGGCAGTCAGACTTAACCACTTTAACAATCAAATACAGTTACTATTAATCTCGCACAGCAAGAGCAGGAGAGGGAAAGAGAGGTGGAAGCAGGGGGAGAAATCGGAAAGGAGAGAGTGTACACTAAAGGCCCTATTAGACTTAGAAATTGTACTCCTGCCATACGCACGCCTTCCCTACGCAATTCTCCGTGGTTGGTTTTCAGAATTAACCTTATGCAAGTGCATAAATGGCTTTGCAGGCGTGGTTCCCTTGCGCTCATTGAATCAATTTTATTAAGCCGCTGAAAACACTCCCACTTGCTGGCCAACAGATTTTCTCGAGGAGTTTTCATTCAATAGGGTCTAAAGCCATCCCTTTAAGTTTGGTGTACATTTAAATAGAATTTTCTAGACAGACTGGGGTCACTTTGAAATGTCCTTGTTTTTGAAAGAAATGCAAAAAATGTGTCCATTAAAATAACATACAATTGATCAGTAATACAGTGTAGACATTGTTCATGTTGTAAATGACTATTGTTGCTGGAAACGGCAGATTTTTTAATGGAAATATCTGCATAGGCGTACAGAGGTCCATTATCAGCAACGATCACCCCTGTGTTCCAATGAAACGTTGTGTTAGCTATTTCAAGTTTATCATTTTAAAAGGCTAATTGATCTTTAGAAAACCCTTTTGCAATTATGTCAGCACAGCTGAAAACAGTTGTTCTGATTAAAGAAGCAATAAAACTGGCCTTCTTTAGACTAGTTGAGTATCTGGAGCATAAGCATTTGTGGGTTCGATTGCAGGCTCAAAATGGCCAGGAACAAAGAACTTTCTTCTGAAACTCCTCAGTCTATTCTTGTTCTGAGAAATGAAGGCTATTCCATGCCAGAAATAGCCAAAAAACTGAAGATCTTGTACAAGGCTGTGTACTACTCCCTTCACTGGCTCTAACCAGAATAGAAAGAGGAGTGGGGGGCCCTGGTGCACAACTGAGCAGGAGGTTAAGTACATTAGAGTGTCTACTTTGAGAAACAGATACCGCACAAGTCCTCAACTGGCAGCTTCAATAAATAGTACCCGCAAAACACCAGTCTCAACGTCACCAGTGAAGAGGAGACTCCGGGATGCTGGCCTTCTAGGCAGAGTAGCAAAGAAAAAGCCATATCTCAGACTGGCCAATAAAAAACAAAGATCTTTGGGCAAAAGATGGGCAAAAGAACACAGACACTGGATAGAGGAACTCGGCCTAGAAAGCCAGCATTCTGGAGTCGCCTCTTCACTGTTGGTGTTGAGACAATAGTAATTTGCAACAGTAACAATGTCTACGCTGTATTTCTGATCAATTTGATGTATTTTAATGGACGCTTTTTTTCTTCATTTAATTTCTAAGTGACCCCAAATGTTTTAACGGTAGTTTACGTGAGAGCGGTTCAGAATAGTATGAATCAATGCTAGAAAGCCATGCAAATACACGCACATTCGTCTACTTCAGCACTGGTAGATAAAAAAAACAACTCTGATCTTGTATATTATTTAGGGTTTGGAAAGTATTCATGAATAGTACTAAAAAAACTTTTGGAGAGCTTTCTTTTTGCACTAAACTTATGGGTTTATCAGAAATACAGTGGTTTGATTCATCCTGAAAGTTGCGATATTCAATTGTTCAATCTAGGTGACAAAAAAAGGGGTTGAACAGTAGCCCTATAAATATACCCTAATAATCCTCACTGGTCATGGGATTATGATGACAACGGTCCAGTCATTGTGAACTGTGCTGCGTTCCATAATGATTCAAATAGGCTTGTGAAACATTAGACTAATGTGATCCACTATTGCTAGCAATCCTCAGGAGCAACCACATAAACTTGACAGAGGAAAGCCACTGGGCACACGCTGGTTCAATCAATGTGGTTTCCGCTTAATTTCAATGAAATGACGTTGAACAATGTGGAATAGACGTTGAATTGATGTCTGTGTCCAGTAAGAAGAAAGATAAACTAACAATGTAACGGAATGACGCAAATTTTAAGGCAACTAAAACTATATTGAACATGATACAAATTGCTACAAAAAAATACAGTGAATAATCCAGGCATATAATGAAAACATTCTAGAAATCATAAATCAACTCAGTTGGTTTGGTGTTGCACATGGCTACAGAAGTATAGCTTGTGTCTCCAAATGTCATCCCTGTTACAAGGCCAGAATTTCATGAACTTCACTGTGGAAAGGTGATATGTTGATATGCTTCAGTTTGCTGCCATATGTCTGGTTTCACATTTGTCTCCAGCGATCATGAGGTAAAATAGATCTGAAACAATTGCCATTTTGATTGACAATCCCCTTATCCAAACGGCTTACTAATTAACCTAGTTATTATCAATTGCCCCACTTGGCACAGAAGTAATTTCCATGTCTAGTTTTTGACAACGTTGATTCAAACCACTTTTTGGCCAGTCTGTCTTATCAATTTGTAAATTGCAGTGCATGGGGGAATGTTGTTCGGAATTTTAAAAAAAAAGTTTTTCCACTTAGAACCTCACCCCATTCTGTACAAATGTGCGCTACCGCGACATTCAAACGAGGCTACAAAGAAAACTAATGGGACTGTAGTGACTGTGTTGACTTCAAAATCGGGGGTGTGAGCAAGATTTCTATTCAAGCGTTGATCGACATGGTAATGGCTCTATAGTATTGGAGAAAAGTTTTTAAAAAACGGACCCTCCATTACATCACGCATAAAGCAACTATTTCTGTCTTACAATCTCTCTCCGCCAGGTGTAGCACTATTCTCATCCTTTAAAAACAAGAAATGGACAGTGACGGGGGTAAGGGGAGGATACCTAGTCATTTTTTGCGTCATCATTGTATGCGATCATCATTCTCAAAGCTGCTGTTTACTTCTTAGATCACTTTAGCACCGCCCTAAAAACCCGATTCAAATTCGACACAAACCTTCAAATAGGTATGTAATGACACATTATATAAACTCTTTATAGTGTTTTATTTACATTTTAGAGGCGATAAGGTGATAAGTTGGACAGATCAAGTGAAAAAAAGCAATTTTTCCACACATCTCTCCATCTCACTATCCCGCATTAGTTTCACTTCCCCACCCGCCATTTTTAAAAAGACCCGACAGGGCTCATTGCCTGCTTGAATTATGCAGAAACGGGCAGTGTTTAGGTCATGTAATTGATTCTGTTGGAAAGGGGAGAAATTGTGCTTTACAATGGTATTGACATTACAGTTGATCTGAAAGTATTACGTTTGGGGGGCGCTAAAATAAGGGCAATTGTGACGGACCAGTTTACTGTACGAGTTTACGTTACAGGTTGCTCAACCTTCATAGTTTCACCGCGCGTAAAGGTGGTGTAATTATGAAGGAAATAATGTTGAAAATAAGGCGGATCTGTAGACACCTTCATTTATTTGATCTCCACCCCAAACGAACAGCGAGTGAATAACATGCCATTCTCATGCTTAAATTCAAGGTCAGAATACGCGTAGAGAGAAAAGTGCATTAATTAAGAAGAGAATTTACGTTCCCTTTACAAGCGCTTAACTCGGGACAGAATTCCTCCCTATGAGAGCGAAAGAGCGCCTCAGTCTATTGAGAGGTGTTGGGCGGAGAAATCGGGAAGGAGAGTGTAGCCTCAGAGAGGTAGCCAGAAGAAACAATTACAGAGGCAGCGAGGTAGAGAAACAGAGAGAGGGAGAGTTACCAATGGCCCCCTCTCTCTAACATGATACAACTTTAATGTGAGCCATCAGTCAGTGGCGTCGCTGAGCCTGGACACAGACAGAGGAAGACGGGATGAGAGAAGAGGTGGAGGGAGGAAGAGACAGATTGATGCAGCAAGCAGCAGGGGGGCATAAACAGTACCCGTTTGGAGAAGATGCTGATTTATATGGTTCCCCTTGACTGCTGGGAGACACTCAGACACACTCAGCGCTCAGCAAGCCCCTCAAAGGTTTCCAAAATGAAGGATGCAGATAATTTAGATACGTAGCCATACATTCGATGAGTTTGACTGCAGACTATCCATTTCTAACAATGCAACGGCGGTGGTCTATCACAATGCACTGTACAACAATGTCCTTAAATGTGCGCGTTATATGTGTAATTTCTTCCAAACCACGTCTTAAATCTTTGCGGACTAACACAATCAAATCTAATTTGACCATCTGTCTTGTAAGAAGAAATGGACTAAATATCTTAAGGATTACAACAGTTACCGCTGGGAAACAGCACACGCCGTCGCTCTACTACTACATCATCAATGTTCATCAATGATTTAATTGAACGGAAATGACACTTTAGTCAGTATGTCAGAACGATAACCTCTATTCTACAAAGTATCCAGGAGATGGCAGCATAGCCATGTGGATGAGAGAGAGAGAGAGAGCTCTTATCACGTTGAAGACCGCTGCTGAGTCTCGGCTTACTGATGTTACTGATGCATGAGAAATCTACTGAGAGATACAGGGTACCTGGGTACCTCTATGTCCCGCGGTGTAAGCTCGCAACTTTTAAAGGAGGAACCGCTGTAGCTAATCGCTTGCTTCAGATATATATTACACATGTGGAAACCACATAACTATGCACACAGATGATCAAGTTATCAAACAAGTGCCCTCTAACATTAAGTGATTGCAAGCCACAATACAGATGAGCTCATTTTAAGCACATCATCCAATTGCCATATGTTTTATTTCAGGATTGTCTCTCCACAGCCTCAGTTTACGAAAGTAATATGCTTCAGTGTCTCTGTTAGACAACATGCACATTATGAGACATGTACATTAATCACATGTAGCCTATGGAAGCCTATGGAATTAAAGTTAACAACCCATCCCTCATCTTAAGGACAGTCACACTCTCTATCAAATTGACAGCCACCAGAGGTGATCTTTTCATATGCCTGAGCTATAGATTTTTTTTCTCACTTTACCACCATTGACCACCACCACTTTGCGGATATGAGATGAGTATTGAGCACCAGTGGCAGAGGGAGGTCCTGTAAAAATCCTTTCCTTTGTTCAATATCTAAATCAAGTCAGTAACATTTTGTCAATAACAGGTAGTCATACATAAATATCTAATGGCAAGTTATGATTTGTTTTACAATAATGATTTTGTGCTGCCACATAGGCCTGATACAGAGAAAAAACCCATAGTGCAGCATCTAAAAGCCTTTGTGAATGGATAATCTCCAAAAAGTGGCAAGACACGAGGCCTTTCCCGGTTATTACTTTTCCCAGGCCTGATTGGATTGATTTGTCATTTGCAACAGAGAGCTCGGCCACGGGACTGTGGATAATCCAATTTATCGCTTTTTCATTTATTACACATTTTTTCTGGCTTTTGGGTCCAGTGTCACATCGATTCTTTGATCGCTTGCTTAGCTGGCTCCTAATGAGCTTCCGTTTGAACCACTGCATAATTACCATCCTACTTCCCTAGCTCTGTTGTCTCTGGGCTTGCCATTGACATCAGTTGAAGAAGACAATTCCAAACATAATACTTGAAGTGGTGTGTCATAATAGCTGCATTATTCTCTTCTAAGAGATAAATCCTTAACCTAATAATGTAACAAAAATGTTGGATATTAAAACCTCTGTTTAGGGGACCTGCGTGGTTCTTGTACCAGCTCCGAATAACATTTCTGCTTACAAATCGATCTGTGCACACCGTAGATCGAAATGGCTTGCGTTGAGCGGCAGCCCTGGTTCTCGCAGACACAGAGAGATTATACATAAAGATCTGCGGGGCACACATAGAGGTCCTATTAAAGCCTAACACACAGATATATAAAAGTATTAAACAATTATACCAGAAAATCACATTGTAGGATTTTTAATGAATTTATTTGCAAATGATGGTGGAAAATAAGTATTTGGTCACCTACAAACAAGCAAGATTTCTACCTCTCACAGACCTGTAACTTCTTCTTTAAGAGACTCCTCTGTCCTCCCCTCGTTACCTGTATTAATGGTACCTGTTTGAACTTGTTATCAGTATAAAAGACACCTGTCCACAACCTCAAACAGTCACACTCAAAACTCCACTATGGCCAAGACCAAAGAGCTGTCAAAGGACACCAGAAACAAAATTGTAGACCTGCACCAGGCTGGGAAGACTGAATCTGCAATAGGTAAGCAGCTTGGTTTGAAGAAATCAACTGTGGGAGCAATTATTAGGAAATGGAAGACATACAAGACCACTGATAATCTCCCTCGATCTGGGGCTCCATGCAAGATCTCACCCCGTGGGGTCAAAATGATCACAAGAACAGTTAGCAAAAATCCCAGAACCACACAGGGGGACCTAGTGAATGACCTGCAGAGAGCTGGGACCAAAGTAACAAAGCCTACCATCAGTAACACACTACGCCGCCAGGGACTCAAATCCTGCAGTGCCAGACGTGTCCCCCTGCTTAAGCCAGTACATGTCCAGGCCCGTCTGAAGTTTGCTAGAGAGCATTTGGATGATCCCAAAAAAGATTGGGAGAATGTCATATGGTCAGATGAAACCAAAATATAACTTTTTGGTAAAAACTCAACTCGTCGTGTTTGGAGGACAAAGAATGCTGAGTTGCATCCAAAGAACACCATATCTACTGGGAAGCATGGGGGTGTAAACATCATGCTTTGGGGCTGTTTTTCTGCAAAGGGACCAGGACGACTGATCCTTGTAAAGGAAAGAATGAATGGGGCCATGTATCGTGAGATTCTGATTGAAAACTTCCTTCCATCAGCAAGGGCATTGAAGATGAAACGTGGCTGGGTCTTCCAGCATGACAATGATCCCAAACACACTGCCCGGGCAATGAAGGAGTGGCTTCGTAAGAAGCATTTCAAGGTCCTGGAGTGGCCTAGCCAGTCTCCAGATCTCAACCCCATAGAAAATCTTTGGAGGGAGTTGAAAATCCGTGTTGCCCAGCAACAGCCCCAAAACATCACTGCCAAAATACCAGCAACAGTGTGTGAAAACCTTGTGAAGACTTACAGAAAACGTTTGACCTCTGTCATTGCCAACAAAGGGTATATAACAAAGTATTGAGATAAACTTTTGTTATTGACCAAATACTTATTTTCCACCATAATTTGCAAATAAATTCATTAAAAATCCTACAATGTGATTTCCTGGATTTTTTTTCTTCTCATTTTGTCTGTCATAGTTGAAGTGTACCTATGATGAAAATTACAGGCTTCTCTCATCTTTTTAAGTGGGAGAACATGCACAATTGGTGGCTGACTAAATACTTTTTTGCCCCACTGTATGTAGAATTTGGCCTTTACTACTATAGCCCATAGAAACACATTGAATAACACATTCATAAATGGCAAAAAAGCCATATCTAGGAGATATAAGAAAGCACAGGAAATATATATATAGTGTAGTGTATATATATATATACACTACAGGTCAAAAGTTGTAGAACACCTACTCATTCAAGGGTTTTTCTTTATTTTTACTATTTTCTACATTGTACAATGAAAGTGAAGACATCAAAACTATGAAATAACACATACGGAATCATGTAGTAACCAATAAAGTGTTTAACAAATCAAAATATATTATATATTTGAGATTCTTCAAATAGCCACCCTTTGCCTTGACAGCTTTACACACAATCTCTCATTATCTCAACCTGCTTCATGAGGTAGTCACCTGGAGTGCATTTCAATTAACAGGTGTGCCTGTTTTTTTTTAGCCAATCAGTTGTGTTGTGAAAGGGGTGGTATACAGAAGATAGTCCTATTTGGTAAAAGACCAAGTCCATATTATGGCAAGAACAGCTCAAATAAGCAAGGAGAAATGACAGTCCATCATTACTTTAAGACATGAAGGTCAGTCAATACGGAACATTTCAAGAACTTTGAAAGATTCTTCAAGTGCAGTCGCAAAAACCATCAAACGCCATGATGAAACTGGCTCTCATGAGGACCGCCACAGAAATGGAAGTCCCAGAGTTACCTCTGCTGCAGAGGATAAGTTCATTAGAGTTACCAGCCTCAGAAATTGCAACCCAAATAAATGCTTCACAGAGTTCAAGTAACAAGACACATTTCAACATCAACTGTTCAGAGGAGAATCAGGCGAATTGCTGCCAAGAAACCACGACTAAATCGCAGAATGGTGAACTTACTAAATGACTGAGAGTTTGACTGTGTGATATTAGATTGCTTCTTGTGTAAATATTTTTTTGTCTGGATTTTAATGACTTAAAAGAAGAGACTTGATTGGGCCAAGAAACACGAGCAATGGACATCAGACTAGTGAAAATTAATCCTTTGGTCTGGAGTCCAAATTTGATATTTTTGGTTCTAACTTCCGTGTCTTTCTGAGACGCGGTGTGTGTGAATGGATGATCTCTGCATGTGTATTTCCCATCGTAAAGCATGGAGGAGGAGGTGTGATGGTGTGGGGGTGTTTTGCTGTTGACACTGTCTGCGATTTATTTAGCGTTTCAAGGCACACTTAACCAGCATGTCTACCACAGCATTCTGCAGCAATACGCTATCCCATCTGGTTTGGGCTTAGTGGGACTATCATTTGTTTTTCAACAGGACAATGACCCAATACACCTCCAGGCTGTGTAAGGGCTATTTTACCAAGAAGGAGAGTGATCGAGTGCTACATCAGATGACCTGGCATCCACAATCCCCCAACCTCAACCAAATTTAGATGGTTTGGGATAAATTGGACCGCAGAGTGAAGGAAAAGCAGCCAACAAGTGCTCAGTATATGTAGGAACTCCTTCAAGACGGTTGGAAAAGCATTCCAGGTGAAGTTGGTTGAGAAAATACCAAAAGTTTGCAAAGCTGTCATCAAGGCAAAGGGTGGCTATTTGAAGAATCTCAAATATAAAATATATTTGGATTTGTTAAACACTTTTTTGATTACTACATGATTCCATATGTGTTATTTCATAGTTTTGATGTCTTCACTATTCTTCTACTTTGGAGAAAATAGTAAAAATAAAGAAAAACTGTTGAATGAGTAGGTGTTCTAAAAATTTTAACCAGTAGTGTGTGTGTATATGTGAATGGAAGTTTCACTATATATATATATATATATATATATATATATATATATATATATATATATATATATATTTTTTTACACATATTTAACACAACCTCCAAACTTCCATTCACTTGTATGTGCTACCTTCAGACGAGTCCCGGCTCGTAGAGCAAAATGGAGAACGCTGTGTTCATGTTCTTTCGGACGCTACAGACGTTTTCGTGAGAAGACCAATTTTTGGGATGTCTCATGGTCAGACAAACAACGCTGTAGCTTGGCCACCTTCCACCACAGGCCGACAGAGGCGGATGCAGGGGATTGCGTCGCAGTCCATGGAAAAAAAACTCCAGTTTAAACTGACGGATTTTGATTGGGCTTGTTTTTATTATGTGACTTAGATTGAGGCATGGGTGCGTCAATAGACTGTTAAGGACTTTAAAGTACTTACTATTCTAATTCCTAATTCTGTGAGTATACCTCTTCTGCCTGTGTGACTTAGGATGTGAAATATGACACTTTAAGCTGGGATTTCCCTCCTACCATTTAATTTGCTCTTCGGACTGTCCATCAACTCCTGGCTGAACCGGTTCCTACGTCACAGCCACTGACAAAGCACATGCCTGCAATCCTTATGCCGTATTCACCTGCTAGTCGGAACTAGGACACTTGAACTGGTTGAACACAACACGTGTATAACTACAACAATTCTGAGTTCCAACTAGCGCGTGATCGTGGCATTACATCATAGCGCAGCAGGAGAGAGTGGTTTCGTCACTCTCGCACATTCACTTTATCAAAGTAATGTAAAATAATTCACACATTTAAAATTTAAAAAACACTTTCTATTTGTCATATATGTACAAGATTAATATGAGATGAAAGGCAAGTTCCTATCGAGTTCAGGAAGCCAAGTCAGAGATGTTTTGATCAAGAAAGATCTTTAGAAAATCTGCCCATTTTTTCTGTCACTAAACATTCAAATATGTATTTTAGTTGTTTTATAATTCGATTGTACTATAATAAAGAAAGCATATGTCATTTCAAGCTGGATTCATACAGATTTGTTGAATAGGAAATACAGTACATCATATAAAATATTTGTACTGTGTACTTGAGATTGAGTCCTCAAAAGTGACCAAATGTCACCTATTTAAAAAAAAAAGAAATTATTGGAGTATGCAGCATTACTAGTTATTGGTCATGCCCCTCTCATGATAAAAAAATATTTTGGGGGGGTTTTACACATACTCCAGCATCTTATTTATTTAACTAGGCAAGTCAGTTAAGAACAAATTCTTATTTACAATGACAGCCAAGGAATTTGGATTTGATCTAGCAACCTTTTGGTTGCTGGCCCAACACTCGAACCACTAGGCTACCTGCCAGGCATAACAAGCAATACAGATAAACATGTCTTATTACAAGCAGCTTAACCATAGGCCTGTTGCAACTTAAAGGCCTATGCTATTTTCTGTATGAATCATAAAGCAGTTAAAGGTCAAATGCAGGCGTTTTTATCACGTCAAACCATTTCTGGTTAACAATTTGTCAGTGCTTAAAATGTACTTTTTGGTCCACCAGGCACTCCAATTTTACCAAATCTACCAGCCACTCCAATTTTTCACCAGCCAAAATATATATATTTTTGCTGCTAAATGTATTATTAGTAAGAAGTAACTAATGTGGTATATTGAATCATTTAATTTCTTGTGACAAGTTTTTTAAACCAAAATAACACAGAAGCGACAAAAATGTTCACCTGCTCCTTTAAGGGTGGGAGGTTACTGTGGTTCTAGTGCGACTTGAGTCATGTTTGTACCTGTGAGATTGAGTCTGACTAGTAGAAGTGTTGTCTTCTCTCAGTTGAAACTCAAATACAGAAAAACAACCTAGATTGTGAACAAAACACTGTACACTGAAGAAAAATATAAATGCAACATGCAACAATTTCAAAGATTTTACTGAGTTGCAGTATATAGAATGAAATCAGTCAATTGAAATAAATGTATTAGGCCCCAATCTATGGATTTCACAACTGGGCAGGGGTGCATATACCCAGGCCCACCCACTAGGGGGACAGGCCCACCCACCGGGGGGCCAGGCCCAGCCAATCGGAATGAGTTTTTCCCCACAAAAGTGCTTTATTACAGATATAAATAATACTCAGCACCTCCTCCCCCTCCTCAGATAATCCCGCAGGTGAAGAAGCCGGATGTGGAGGTCCTGGGCTGGTGTGGTTACATGTGGTCTGCGGTTGTGAGGCCAGTTGGATGTACTGCCAAATTCTCTAAAATGATGTTGGAGGTGGCTTATGGTAGAGAAATTAATATTAAATTCTCTGGAAACAGCTCAGGTGGACATCCCTGCAGTCAGCATGCCAATTGCACATCTGTGGCATTGTGTTGTGTGACAAAACTGCATATTTTGGAGTGGCCTTTTATTGTGTATCTTTCACTCAGCTCTTCACATGCGCACAGCCCCCAGCCAGGCAGTGTTGCAGCGTGAGGTGGAATAGGCTATATAGGATTCATAGTTCTTTGACTTTGTGCGATTTAATTTACCAGATATGAAACAAAATTACTGAAAGACTTTGAAAGCAGCTACTGCAGCACTTATTTTACTATAAATGTGATCATACTTTTATGATCAGACTATTTTTATTCACAAATGCGATTGAAATTCTCGCACTGTGGCGCACTGACCACCTGCCAAGGTGGCTGGTGAAATAGACATCTACCCACCAATGCCAAAATCTACCTGCAGGTGACATGTTCATTTTTGTCCCTGGTAACAATCAAGTACCTTACTTTGATTGGTTTAAATTCAAATGGTCAAAAAGAAGTAGAAAGAAATGCTTCTTCTCAAGCAATACTTTTTATAGGACTGTTTGGGAGTGGTCTGAGTGTGGGTCCTAATTGGAGGAGCCTAATGGGAGGGACATGTAACCTGAAAATTAGCTGTTATTGGCAGAGAGGAGGAACAACTCTATTTGTTATTGATCTCATAACCATAACCGCCTGGTGATGTTACCAGGCAGTACAAAACCCGACCCTTGCAAAACAAGTTGAAATTTATGGCGGCCTTTTCGAACAGCTCTTATACTAAAAGTGCTTTTTACAGTACTATTCCAACATAGTGTGTACATTTATTTAAACCACAAGAAAATCACGTTTTTTACTGCACTGCCCCTTTAAACATTTCAGTCTTGACCTGAACACTTTCCTTTTTTATACATCATAAGGTTATATGGTTATAAGGTTATGCCATGTGTGTAAATGCTGTCATCGTAACATGTTAAAATAAATAGCTCTTATGTCTGCCATCATCTGTTCGATGTTGTATGAACTTGTTAACTCGCTGACACACCGGTCACGTGCTGATATATTGGCTTTGGGCAGAGCAGATGTGCGGAGAGGCTGGCTGAAGGACAGGTAGCAGAACAAATAGCAGCAGGTGAAGGTTTAGCCCCACCTTCACATCGACCCGTCTTAGTGGCATTTATCAAGTTCTTGACAAGGCTTGATATGTTTGTAAACCAGGACATGAGCAAATATGAGAAAACACAAAACCCTTTACAGGACAATTAAGTATAATGTGTTTTCATGGATCCGTATGGAGACTAATGGGTTTTCATGACCATTAAGTGGTCAATTTTCACTTAACAAGTGGGGGTTTCAAGTGTAGTGGTTGTTCACATTGTTAATCTACAGCATATGGTTTTGCAGATGTTGTGCAAGCAATGGTACAAGCCCAAAGTGGTTCTCAGTGAAATGGAGTAGGTTTACAGACATTTTAACACATCTCAAGAGATATCAAAATGAGAGGTTATATTTCAGCTACTTGGGACATTGGATGTTTCACTGAGATAGGTTGATGTCCGGATTAGTGCAGAGGCATGATTGTGTTCACAAAAAGATACAAATCCAGCTTCATTCATCCCATTTTGTCTCGTCACTAGCTGCCATTGGGGACCCACAGCCATATGACTTGCATAAAGTGTCGGAAGAAAGAAAACCATGAGGGTGTCTTAAGCAATCATAAAAATGATTTTTACAATGATTACAAACACAGCACGGCATAGAGGAACACTGATTATTGATACGATAGCAGGTCTGCATAGAAAACAAAGAGTGTGCTTTTATGTACCGTGCTCTGTGTCACCTGTAGATTGAGTCTCTCCTTTCAAGCACTATAATTAAGTATTAGTATTTAGTAATAATTTATTAAAATGTGTACTGTTACCATACTCAGAATGCCTTACGGGACTGCACTTAAACCTGGTTTAAAAAGGTTGGGCAATATTTGGATGAATAAAACGACAAGAGTACACTCTCAGACAACATTTCTTTAATACAAAGTCAACATATCTACATACACAGTGGGTTTTAAACCAATCATTGTTTCAGTTAGAAGTAACAGTTTGAAAGCGATAGCACTTGGCCCTCACAAAAAGAAAAACTATTTTGCTTGAGTTTGGGTTCTTTATCTTTTTGTTGGCTGTTGTATGTATACGTTCTATTATTTTGGAGTAATCTTTCTATTTCGTTCATTTCCCCCCTCTGTGGAACATTGCAGTAATTTGGCTGCTGTTGTCAAAAGTCTGGCATCTTTACATGAAGTCAAAGAGTAACACGTCACACGAGCTTCCAAAGACGTCCACTGTCTTGGTTTTTGGCATAACCAAAACCAGTCTTTGAATTCAGTCACAAAAAAAGTCCTCATTTCAAGATTTAGTTCATATGAAATGGTTAGATTCCCACTGTTCTTTTCTCCTGGTCTTTGCATCACACGGCTCCTTCTCATCTAGTCCTGATTCATTCTGCATCCCGTAACAAAACATGGCAACAACAACAAAAAAGGAACACAGTATGGTTCTATACAAGTCTTATGTGAGCAAAACATATTACATCATTTCATGAATCAGGGGGCAGCGGTAGTGTAGTTCTCTGCCCCTAATGGCTGTGACCTCGCACTATGGCCAGTTGCTAAATAGCAAAATTATCTCCTCTTTCTCCCTTTGACTGCCAATGGACTGTCTACTTCTTGGCTTTTTAGGCAGTTGGGAAAACTAGCACTTCTTTTTTGGGGGAGCTTTTGTTTAGGAAAGGAATAGTCCTTTGGTTGCCATCATTTCCCATGTCTGGAGAAGGAAGCAGTGTTCACTTCGCAAGAAGCCTGTGCTGAGGCAAATGTTATGGGTCCTCACTGACCTGTCTCATAACAGAGTTAGCTGTGGGTGGCTAGTAGGGGATATTGCTAACATGGCATATAATGACAAAGAAAGTGGGGACTTAAGAACAGGGAACAGTGGAATACAAATGTTACAAAGGGAGAAAGCACGCTTTTACAAACACCAGGAACTTTGCAATGAGTCGAACCTTATAGTTGCAGTTCAGTCTTTGATTTGAAGGTAAGATAGCATCGAGGGTCAAATGATACAAATACATATAATCTATATATTTGTTTATTTACAGGTATTATATTCTGGATCATAGTTGATATCTAACAAAGGGATAATCATGTTGTGTCTGAAAAGAAAGACTAAATTAAAAGGAGGGACGAAAGGGACTTCTGATAAAGAGGGAGATCATAGTCTGTACATGGTCAAAAAGTACAGTACCTTTAGTCTGGCAAATTCATAAAAAATGTGTAATAATGTAGTTTGCCTCTAATTGAATGCTTTGTATACTATTTCAATCTACTATCTATGAAAATAATACTCAAACGAATACTAATAACTACTGTTAATGATAATAATAATTTCAATGACAATTAAAAATGCCATCTCCTTATCGGCACAGGTCTACCAAGTGGTAGGAATTAAAAAAGGGGTTGTAGGAGCGGCGCTCGGCTAGACAATTCCCCTCATTGTTCCCAGAAAAACAAACAATATTTCCCAAGGTTAAGGTTATGGTTACAAAAAAATATATATATACAAAAATCCATCATAATTTTACATGAGTAATTGAAAATGTATGGGTAAAAGAAAAACAACTAAATTCATACTAAGAGTTTGGGTATATTTTTATATTCTGTATTTAAATATATATGTATGTGTGAATGTGCGATATATAAGTATATATGCACACATCAACACAAACACATGTTATACTTAACATTTCTACAGTGAAAAAATAGAATGTATTTTAACATAATATGAACAAATAAGCATTTATTTCTTACTGCTAATTAAAAAATGTGATACAACATCTCTGTTAAAAAACTAAACAAAAACTAAAATAAAAGTCAGCTATGTAAAGTAAAATAACAATAGTCATCATAATACAACATTAATGTTTCCATAATGTTACAATAACAATAAGGCTTTTTTGGAAATAAGAAAGACTACACACAGTTCCTTTCATCACTCTGTTAGTGTACATACCAATCGAAAACCCTTCATAGAAGCCAATGTAAAGGTATACTCCTGGGTATACCAAAGCACTGACCTCTGATTAAAAAAAATGAAATTGGGGGCTTTGAGGGCTTGTTTTTATCAGACACATGTACATAGTGCGTAGAATCGGCCCTGCTATCGTTTAGGTTTCAAGTTTGGTGATGTGCAATTCATTTGTATCGTGGCTATAACTTTCACCTCACGACATCCCAATCCAACATGGCCACCTCTTCCGCAGTCAACTTCAGTGGCCTTTGGCCTATAGGTGGAAGGGAAAGACTGGAACCTTTCTCTGGGTTATCAACTCAGTTCCTCACAACATTGAACTACTTTCCTTCCACTCTTAGTACCATAACTGCAAGAGGACTAGTTTCTTCGCTAAGCTTGGGACTAAAATGTCTAGTGAGAGATGGAGGAGGAGGAGGATGGGGGGGGCAATAACATGTGGATGCGCTTTCCATGACCAGACCATTGTCATCCCATACCAAATAGTTACACCTACAGCATACAGGAGAATAAGCAGCATGTTTGGTATCGACAGAAAACCCCAGAAACACAAGTAATTGTAAGACGAAGTAACAAGCGATTACAATGGGTTGTTGGTCACTGCACACGTTTGCGGAGAGCCCAGTTGCCGCCATTCACCATTCATTCCCCGACCTCATGTGGTGATTTCACTCGTTGTAGCCTAAAGGCCGCCTGAGCTCACCATTCAAAATGGTGGACACTGCAACAGTAACTCATGGCACAACTAGTCCTGAACGAAGAGTGATCGTAAGAGTGATCGTTATCGAAGTCATGGGACATGGTTGTCATTTCTCTGGTCTTGCAAGGGCGGTCATTTGCCCAGTGTCCTTGGTGACCGAGGCTAAGAGAGATATACCAGTGGTTACAGCACCAAAAAAAAAAAAAAAAACGGTCCACAAGTCAAGTGCTAGAGAAACTGACGCAGTAAATTGATTGAATTGGCATTTGACAAAATCCACCTATGGTTGTCACTTTAAGACACCGTCCTCACTTTCACCCAGACTATTCATTACTGCAGAGGCTCCTCTTATCCCAAAGAGTTGAAGGGATATAGGGATGCCCTTTGTGGGTATGATGGACACTTGAAGAGTTGTGAGTTTGGAGTTTGAAAGGTCATACCAGAACTATGGGCAGTAGAAGTTCTCTTGCTAGAAAGAGATGAGAGTGGTAGGGGGTACCGAATGGGGGTTGACTTCTCTTGCCAGTACCTTAGCGTTAACTCGGTGTGTTAGTCTCATCACCGGTGTCCGACGTTTTGGGGGACAATCATCTGTGTTCACAGGCAACCACAGTTAGGCCATCAAAAGTGTTAATAAACAATTAGGAACTCTGAACCTCTGCCCTAACATGTTAAAAAATAAGACAGCTTCCCTCATCCAAGCTACATCCAGTCCACCCTTTTCTCAGTTTTTCAATTCTTTAGCTTTTAATTTTTTTTTTACCACAGTCACGTTCACCTAGTCACTTTTCCTTCATTTTTCTGTTATCTTTGTATTGTTTGTATGTAGTTATTTTTTTAATAGATGTCCACAAAATGTTTACAATGTCAACCGCCACATCTGAACACTTGAGGTAAGGTTAGCAGTCTGACACTTTTGATTATTCCCACCCCACAGCTTGAGCCACCACTTTTGGTTCCTTTCTCCCGAGTGAGGGCGTCAGTTGGTTTTGCTGATGGAATCGTTTACACTTTCCTCACCGGCATCAAAGTCCATTAGGTCCAATTGGAATTGCACTATTGTTTGTGTTTTAAATGGATTTCTTTACAACAACAAAACATCTACAATTAGTTTGCTTTCCTGTTGGTTGAATTTTGTTTTCTGTTTGTTGTTGTTGTTTTTTGTTGTTGTTGTTGTTGTCGTCACCATTTCAAATTTCAAGCACGTTTCTATGGCTCAGGAGACTGTTGAGGGGGACAACGGTTCGGGGGACGAGATGGCTTTTTACGTTGCATAGTGATCAAAGCTTCCTAGGTACTCCAGACCCGCCTGGTAGGAAAACTGATATTCATCCTGCATAGACAAAAGACAACATATGAAACATTAATATCACATGGTGACAGCAGCAGAAAAGAGAATCCTACACTGTTCAATGCAATACTACAAAGCCAGCCGCTCTAAGACTTACAGAGAGTACCAATGCTTACGCAATTCCGATGCGTATTCTTAGCACCCGTGGCCAAACTACTTTTTTTTTTAAACACAAGGACCACAACATCCACAAAGGCCTGTGGGTCTAGAGTGGAGACGTCAAAACTCTTTTTTCCTTCTTCACCGAGGTGGCACTTAAAATGTATTCATGGCGTCAAAATTAGCAAGAAGAAATAGTTATCTTCCTGTCACTTTTGGAATTTTTCGATGCTCCCTGACTGTCTAGCTTTCATTTTGATAACTGTTAGCAAGCTGGGCAGAGTGAGGAGACTATAACTCTAGGTCCATTATCACTTCTACCCAGTTTCAATTGAGCTTTTAGTCATGGAAATGTCGATTGAGATCGTTTTTCATGAAACCTTTTTGAATTAAAATCAAAAATGACTCAGACCACCCACAGGTCGGATTGAATAGGCTCACCCTTGAGTTTCACACATGTGGTCTAGAGTGACCTCTCACCTCTGTCTGCACCATGGCCGGCCTCTGTGTCCGCAGCATCTTGACCGTTTGGAAGATGTCCACCACGCCCTCGTAGCGCATCCTCTCTAGCACGATGCTGAGCGTGATGAAAACACCGGTCCGGCCAACTCCCGCACTGGGAAAACAACAACACACACACAACAGATGAAGTCCAACTCTACACCAAGAGCTCTATCTTGCGTGCATTTAAAAAAAAGTTGTCTAAAGTGTATTGGCTGGTTTAAAGCTAGAGTCCTTTATTGAAACAATACCAAACCACCTCTGTTTTGGTAAAAAAGCTGAGGGATGGGCCTGGAGAAATATAACCACTCTCAGAGAGAGAGCCATGGATGCAAGGACTGACCATCCATGATATTAAAATTGTATGTTGAACCATGTTTTGAGGCTCGTTGACATTTACATAATTTAGAAACATTGGAGTAAAACACGCTCGCATTTTGGATTCTGACGGAGTACGGCAGTCTGAACTAAGCCCATGAGGCATGTATAAGTTATATTCTTCAAGAATCAAATCGGTATATATCATTCATTTATATGTCAAAATAAAAATGTGTGCAGCAACTTCGACTTAAAAAGTATGAATGAATGGAGAATCTCCATTGAACATTATTCTTAGTCTAGGGCTAGGTTTATTCATCTACGTTCAGGAAACCAGCCCTAAATATGGGTCTAGGGAAATCAAGTTCTAGTAACAGCTATTATGTGTCCATTTGGTTCATTCTATGTTCTTTCTTCTGTCCCTGGATACCAGTCATCATCTGCCGTCGCTAGACAGTTTAACGCCTGGTTTTAAAATTATCATGTGAGAGATAATCTTGACGTGAGGAACGTACACGTTCCACTTTGATGCCCGCCCGCCCACCCACACAACACCACACACACACACATGCACGTACACAATCTCAAAAGCATTCGTGCACACACACACAAACCCGCATATGAGCACGCACGCACACGCACACATACATGCACACATACTTGTACACAATCTTGAACACACGCAAATGCATACATGGTCGCACGTACAGTTGAAGTAAGAAGTTTACATACACTTAGGTTGGAGTCATTAAAACTTGTTTTCAACCTCTCCACAAATTTCTTGTTAACAGACTATAGTTTTGGCAAGTCGGTTAGGACATCTACTTTGTACATGACACAAGTAATTTTTCCCAAAATTGTTTACAGCTAGATTATTTCACTTATAATTCACTGGTATCACAATTCCAGTGGGTCAGAAGTCTACATACACTAAGTTGACTGTGCCTTTACACAGCTTGGAAAATTCCAGAAAATTACATCATGGCTTTAGAAGCTTCTGATAGGCTAGTTAACATCATATGAGTCAATTGGATGTGTACATGTGGATGTAATTCAAGGCCTACCTTCAAACTCAGTTTCTCTTCGCTTGACATCATGTGAAAATCTAAAGAAATCAGCCAAGACCTCAGAAAACAAATTGTAGACCTCCACAAGTCTGGTTCATCCTTGGTAGCAATTTCCAAACGCCTGAAGGTACCACGTCTGTGCAAACAATAGTACGCAAGCACAAACACCATGGGACCACGTTGCCGTTATACCGCTCAGGAAGGAGACGAGTTCTGTCTCCTAGAGATTAAACGTACTTTGGTGCAAAAAGTGCAAATGAATCCCAATACAACAGCAAAGGACCATGTGAAGATGCTAGAGGAAACAGGAACACAAGTATCCATATCCACAGTAAAACGAGTCCTATATCGACATAACATGAAAGGCCTCTCAGCAAGGAAGAAGCCACTGCTCCAAAACCGCCATAAAAAAGCCAGACTACGGTTTGCAACTGCACATGGGGACAAAGATTGTACTTTTTGGAGAAATGTCCTCCAATGAAACAAAAATGAAACAAAAATAGAACTGTGGAAGGCTACCCTAAACACTTGGCCCAATTTAAACATTTTAAAGGCAATGCTAACAAATACTAATTGATTGTATGTAAACTTCTGACCCACTGGGAATGTGATGAAAGAAAGAAAAGCTGAAATAAATCATTCTCTCTACTATTATTCTGACATTTCACATTCTTAAAATAAAGTGGTGATCCTAAGTGACCTAAGACAGGGAATTTTTTTACTAGGATTAAATGTCAGGAATTGTGAAAAACTGAGTTTAAATGTATTTGACTAAGGTGTATGTAAACTTCCGACTTCAACTGTATGCACACACACACACACACACACACACACACACACACACACACACACACACACACACACACACACACACACACACACACACACATTGAATCATTAAGCCCCCATTGCAAACCTTTCCCTGCAACAGTCCCCAGAAATAGGGCGAGTCTTAACTCTGATCCTGAAATACTTGAGGGCTGTCTCCGTAAGCTACTTTGGTGTGAAATGACTTCCACTTCACCAATGGAACAATAATTGATTTGACAACAGATTTATTTTTCTCTCTTACCCGCCCCATGACAGTTTCTGAAAGGTTACAACGTTTTTACCAAAGATAACTTTCACCATTTTCTACCTCGAAAACTTCTGACAGTAGATTGACCGAACAAGACACCAGCGACAACCCCCCCCCCCCCCCCCCAAAGAACCTCAGCTGTGGACTATGTCACCACAAACCCCCTACTGTCTACCCCCTTCTGTCCTTTCAACCCCCCTTCCCCTCCTCCATTCCTACACACTAACCCCATCCTCTCTTGGAGTGTGAAGAAAGCTCTTCCTGGGGAGCTAGTCGTACAGCTTGTCATATGGCTCTTAAAGTCCATCAAACCCTTTTAAGTTGATAGACTTCCAAATCTAACCGCCGTGGAAAGCAGCATTGAATGAGAGGATTTACACTCCCATTCACAGAAAGTAATCAGGCAATTAATGACAAAAACTGTGTGGCTCTATTAGGCAGGAATTGGGGAGGCAGTAGAATAGAGAGAAAGAGAGAGTTGTTTGTTTATTTGGATCCCCATTAGCTTTTGCAGAGGCAGCGGTTATTCTTCCTGGGGTTCACAAAAAAACATAAAACATGACAAGTAAAAAAATAAATCATAATAATACAAACAATACAACTAAATACTGTGCATAATGTGTGTGTGTGCCTGGGTGTGCATGTGTTTGTGTATGTGTCCCCTCAAAGTCCCCGCCGTTCCATGAGATGTTGTTTAATCTTTTTTTTTTTTAAAGTTAATTTTGCTGTTTACCATAGTAAGTGGAGATGGAAGGAAGTTCCATGTAATCATGGCTCTGGGGACTGTGAAGAAACCCTTGGTGGCATGTCTTCTTGGGTAATGTAAGGGTGTCTGACCTGAATGTTATTTGATTATGCAGACAATCTGGAATTTTCATCAAAGTAATACTTCTCGTAATAACTAGAAGAGAAGCAGTTATTCTCTCATCAATCCACAACCAGGAGAGACGTTGTTGATGTTAGTTCTGTGTGTGCAGTTAAGGGCAAGGCGTGCTGCTCTGTTTTGAGCCTGGTGCAACTTTGCTAGGTCTTTTTTTGCTGCACTTGACCATATTACCGGACAATAAATCAAGATGGGACAAGACCAGAGCCTGAACAACTAAGGTAGTTGATTTTTTGTGTAAAAAAAACGCTAAGGGGTTGGGTTAAATGCGGAAGACACATTTCCGTTGAATGCATTCAGTTGTGCAACTGACTAGGTATCCCCCCTTTTCCTTTCCTTCACAACAACTTTAGCAATATGACTTGACCATGATAATTGACCATCCAGCTTCCTCAACTTGCTCAATGGTCACACCCTTTATACACAACTCCAGTTGAGGTTTAGGTCATAGAGAATGTGCTCAACCAAATGAAATACTTTTAGTTTTAGTTGTATTTAAGACCCGTTTATTATTAATCACCCATTCGGATACCGACTGTAACTCTCAGTGAGCTTTCAGTGAGCTCACTGGCTTTGGGTGCTGATTTGTGAAATCATCCACATACATAGTAATTCTAGCTTTGTGTAAGGGCAAATCATTTGTAAAAATAGAGAAGAGTAACGGCATAAGGCAACTGCCCTGAGGGACACTACACGGTACATATCTGATGTTAGAGAAGCTTCCACTGAAGAACACTCTCTGGGTTCTACTGATTTGGAAGATTGAGTAAAGTTAAGGGGAAAATGCAAGGCATTGAGAAAATATATGGAGGGATAAAGGAAGAAAGAGGGGGATAGAAAGGAAGAAAGTGAGGGAAAGAAAATAATTATGTACCATTTTTTGATATGACAGTGTGAGTAGTTGGTATTTGGTATTTTAGTATGATCCCCATTAGTTGTTGCAAAAGCAGCATCTACTCTTCCTGGGGTCCACACAAAACATGAAACATAATACAGAATGACATAATACAGAACATCAATAGACAAGAACAGTACAAAGACAGAACTAAATAAAATAAAAATTTAAAGGCACAGGTAGCCTACATATCAATGCTCACACACAAACTATCTAGGTCTAATAAGGGAAAGGCGTTGTGTCGCGAGGTGTTGCTTTCTGTTTATTTTTTACTTCATATGGCTAAGGGGCAGCAATTCCACTTTTGGAGGAAAAGCGTGCCCAAAGTAAACTGCCTGCTACTCAGTCCCAGTTGCGAATATATGCATATTATTAGTAGATTTTGTTAGAAAACACTCTGACGTTTCTAAAACTGTTACAGTGATGTCTGAGTATAACAGAACTCATATGGCAGGCAAAAACCTGAGAAAAATCCAACCAGGAAGTGGGAAATCTGAGGTTTGTAGTTTTTGAACTCTTGGCCTATCGAATACACAGTGTCTATGGGGTCACTTCCACTAGTCTTTAGAAACTTGTTTGAGGCTTCTACTATAAAGGGCTCTTAAGGGCTCTTTGAGTCAGTGGTCTGGCAGAGTGCCACGAGCTGGTCACGCGCATTCACATGAGAGGTAGCTCGCGTTCCCATTGCTTTTCTGAAGACAAAGGAATTCTCCGGTTGAAACATTATTGAAGACTTATGTTTAAAATCATCCTAAAGTTTGATTCTATACATCATTTGACATGTTTCTACGGACTGTAACGGAACTTCTAAACTTCTGAAATTTTGCCTGAAGTTTAGATTGTGTACTGAACGCGCGAACCAAAAGGAGTTATTTGGACATAAATGATGGACTTTATGGAAAAAATCAAATATTTATTGTGGAACTGGGATTCCTGGGAGTGCATTCTGATGAAGATCATCAAATGTAAGTTAATATTTATAATGCTATTTCTGACTTATGTTGACTCCAAATTGGCGGATATCTTTTGGGGTTGTTTTGGTCTCTGATCGCTGTACTCAGATTATTGCATGGTTTGCTTTTTCCGTAAAGTAAAAAAAAAATCTGACACAGCGGTTGCATTAAGGAGAAGTATATCTTTAAATCTGTGAATAACACTTGTATCTTTTATCAATGTTTATTATGAGTATTTATGTAAATATATGTGGCTCTGTGCAAATTCACAGGATGTTTTGGAGGCAAAGCCAAATGTAAACTGAGGTTTTTGGATATAAATATGTACTTGATTGAACAAAACATACATGATTTGTGTAACATGTTGTCCCGGGAGTGTCATCTGATAAAACATCAACAAGGCTTCCTGATATAACCACAACACCAAGGCCAACACCTTTGTGTGATGATGAAATTATCTCTCATAATTTTCTATTACGCTTAGGCTACAGTCGCCGAACCCCCGAGCAATTGCTAACCCAGGACGCACCAAAGCTGCCTACACATCTACGTGTAAAAGGAGAAATCACCTCTGACAATGAAAGTCCACACTCCAGTGATTCAATCAAGGTTTCTTTCCACGGAGGACAGGTTACAGTAGGATCAAAAACACCTATCGGCTGCCTTCGATACTGTGAACCATCAGATCCTCCTCTCCACCCTCTCCGAGTTGGGCATCTCCGGCGTGGCCCACACTTGGATTGCGTCCTACCTGACAGGTCGCTCCTACCAGGTGGCGTGGCGAGAATCCGTCTCCTCACCACGTGCTCTCACCACTGGTGTCCCCCAGGGCTCTGTTCTAGGCCCTCTCCTATTCTCGCTATACACCAAGTCACTTGGCTCTGTCATAACCTCACATGGTCTCTCCTATCATTGCTATGCAGACGACACACAATTAATCTTCTCCTTTCCCCCTTCTGATGACCAGGTGGCGAATCGCATCTCTGCATGTCTGGCAGACATATCAGTGTGGATGACGGATCACCACCTCAAGCTGAACCTCGGCAAGACGGAGCTGCTCTTCCTCCCGGGAAGGACTGCCCGTTCCATGATCTCGCCATCACGGTTGACAACTCCACTGTGTCCTCCTCCCAGAGCGCTAAGAACCTTGGCGTGATCCTGGACAACACCCTGTCGTTCTCAACTAACATCAAGGCGGTGGCCCGTTCCTGTAGGTTCATGCTCTACAACATCCGCAGAGTACGACCCTGCCTCACACAGGAAGCGGCGCAGGTCCTAATCCAGGCACTTGTCATCTCCCGTCTGGATTACTGCAACTCGCTGTTGGCTGGGCTCCCTGCCTGTGCCATTAAACCCTACAACTCATCCAGAACGCCGCAGCCCGTCTGGTGTTCAACCTTCCCAAGTTCTCTCACGTCACCCCGCTCCTCCGCTCTCTCCACTGGCTTCCAGTTGAAGCTCGCATCCGCTACAAGACCATGGTGCTTGCCTACGGAGCTGTGAGGGGAACGGCACCTCAGTACCTCCAGGCTCTGATCAGGCCCTACACCCAAACAAGGGCACTGCGTTCATCCACCTCTGGCCTGCTCGCCTCCCTACCACTGAGGAAGTACAGTTCCCGCTCAGCCCAGTCAAAACTGTTCGCTGCTCTGGCCCCCCAATGGTGGAACAAACTCCCTCACGACGCCAGGACAGCGGAGTCAATCACCACCTTCCGGAGACACCTGAAACCCCACCTCTTTAAGGAATACCTAGGATAGGATAAAGTAATCCTTCTCACCCCCCCCCCTTAAAAGATTTAGATGCACTATTGTAAAGTGGCTGCTCCACTGGATGTCATAAGGTGAATGCACCAATTTGTAAGTCGCTCTGGATAAGAGCGTCTGCTAAATGACTTAAATGTAAATGTAAATGAAGAATATCAATGGTTAGTGATTCATTTTATCTCTATTTATGCTTTTTGTGACTCCTCTCTTTGGTTGAAAATTGCTGTATGCTTTCTGTGACTAGTTGCTGACCTAACATAATGATATATTCTGCTTTCGCCGAAAATCTTTTTTGAAATCGGACACTGTGGTTGGATTAACTTCTTGAGTATAGGGGGCAGGATTTTCATTTTTGGCTTAAAAAAAACGTACCCATTTGAAACTGCCTATTTCTCAGGCCCAGAAACTAGAATAAAATAGAATATGCATATAATTGTCAGATTAGGATAGAACACACTCTAAAGTATAACAGAACTTATATTGCAGGCGAAAACCTGAGGAAAATCAAACCAGGAAGTGCTGTTTTTCCTGAAAGCTCTCTGTTCCATTGGATGCCTTGCCTCCATTTAAAGGGATATCAACCAGATTCCTTTTCCCATGGCTTCCTCAAGGTGTCAACAGTCTTTAGACATAGTTTCAGGCTTTTATTTTGAAAAATGAGCGAGAAAGATAACATTGCGTGGATAGCTGGGTGTTCGCAGAGTTTTGCTTGCGCAACAGAGTGGGGCAGCCATTGTCTCTCCCTTTCCTATTGAAAAAGCGACAGTCCCAGTTGATATATTATCGATTATATATTTTAAAAACAACCTGAGGATTGATTATAAAAAACGTTTGACATGTTTCTGTGGACATTACGGATACTACTTGGAATTTTCGTCTGCGATGTCGTGACCGCTCGAGCCTGTGGATTTCTGAACATAACGCACCAAACAAATGGAGGTATTTTGGATATGAAAATAATCTTTATGGAACACAATTAACATTTATTGTGTAACTGGGAGTCTCGTGAGTGCAAAACATCCGAAGATCATCAAAGGTAAGCGATTTAATATATTGCTTTTCTGACTTTCGTGACCAAACTACTTGGCTGCTAGTGTTTGTAATATTTTGTCTACTGAGAGAGATGTTCTTACACAAACGCTTGTTATGCTTTTGTAGAAAAGCTGTATTGAAATCTGACACGCCAGGTGGATTAACAACAAGCTAAGCTGTGATTTGCTATATTGCACTTGTGATTTCATGAAAATTAAATATTTTTAGTAATTTAATTTGAATTTAGCGTGCTGCAATTCAGCGGGTGTTGATGAAAATGATCCCGCTAAAGGGATGGGTGCGTCAAGAAGTTAAGGAGAATTTTATCTTTAAAATGGCGCCTAATACTTGTATGTTTGAGAAAATTGAATTATGAGATTTTTGTTGATTGAATTTGGCGCCCTGCAATTTCATTGGCTGTTGGCGAGGGGTTCCGCTAGCGGAACAGGTTTGCTGTTTACTTGAGCAATATGAGATGGAAGGACGTTCCATGCAATTAGGGCTCTACATAATACTGTATGCGTTCTTGAATTTGTTCTGGATATGGGGACTGGGAAAAGACCCCTGGTGATATGTCTGGTGGGATAAGTGTGTGTGTCAGAGCTGTGTGTAAGTTGACTATGCAAACAATTTGGAATTTTAAACACAGTTAAAACATAAAAAAGTTTACAATCTAAAGTAACACCAAGTAATTTAGACTCCTCAACTTGTTCAACAGCCACACCATTTATTACCAGAATCAGCTGAGGTCTAGAACTTAAGGAATGACTTGTACCAAATACAATGCTCTTAGTTTTAGAGATGTTCAGGACCAGTTTATTACTGGCCGCCCATTCCAAAACAGACTGCAACTCTTTGTTATGGGTTTCAGTGTCTTCATTAGCTGTGGTTGCCAATGCATATATGGTTGAATCATCAGCATACATGGACACACATGCTTTGTTTAATGCCAGTGGCAGGTCATTGGCAAAAATAGAAAATAGTAGAGGGCCTAGAGAGCTGCCCAGCGGTACACCACACTTTACATGTTTGACATTAGAGAAGCTTCCATTAAATAAAACCCTTTTAGTCATATTAGATAGATAGCTCTGAATCCACAATATGGCAGAGGTTAAAAACCAGGTCAATAATATCAAAGGGTGCACTGAAATCTAACAGTACAGCTCCCACAATCTTCTAATTATGAATTTCTTTCAACCAATCATCAGTAATTTGTGTCAGTGCAGTACATGTTGAGTGCCTTTATAAGCTTGCTGAAAGTAAGTTGTTCGCTTTTTATTACAGAGAAATAGCATTGTATTTGGTCAAACACAATTTTTTCCAACAGTTTGCTAAGAGCTGGCAGCAAGCTTATAGGTCTGCTGTTAGAACCAGTAAAGGCCCCTTTACCACTCTTGGGTAGTGGAATTACTTTGGCTTCCCTCCAGGCCTGAGGACAAAGACTTTCCTCGGATTAAAAATATGACAGATAGGACTGGCTATAGAGTCAGCTACCATCCTCAGTAGCTTTCCATCTAAGTTGTCAATGCCAGGAGGTTTGTCATTATTGATCGATTACAATTATTTTTCCACCTCTCCCACACTAACTTTACCAAATTTAAACTTGCAATGCTTTTCTTTATTTGTCATCATTATTTGTTTTTTATGCATGAATACAATTGCTCCCTGTTCGCTGTTGGCATTTCCTGCCTAAGTATGCCCACTTTGCCAATTAAATAATCATGAAAATAATTGGCATCATCAAATGGTTTTGTGATGAATAAGCCATCTGATTCAATGAAAGATGGAGTTGCAATTGTCTTTCTGCCCATAATTTCATGTAAAGTACTCCAAAGTTTTATATAATTGATCTTGGCTTCATAAAACAGTTTCTTCTTCTTTTTGTTCAGTTTAGTCACATCATTTCTCAATTTGCAGTAAGTAAGCCAGTCTGATGTGCAGCCAGAATTATTAGCCACTCCTTTTTCCCCATCTCTTTCAACCATACAGTTTCTTAACAGTTATAACAGTCAGTTTCTTAACAGGTGCATGTTTATCAATAATTGGAAGAAGCAAATTCATAAATTCATCAAGTGCAGCGTCTGGATCAGACCAACAAATATTTTTAACATCATCCATAGAGTCACAGCAAAATCTTTTGTATGATCTCTTATACACTATTTTAGGCCCAGCTGTTGGAACTTTGGCTTTCCTGGATATAGCCACTATATTGTGATCACTGCATCCAATGCCTACGGATACAGCTTTAGAACAAAGTTCTCCAGTATTAGTAAACATGTGATCAATACATGTGGATGATCTTGTTCCTGTAGTGTTTGTAAACACTCTGGTAAATTGATTAATAACCTGAACCAGATTACAGGCACAGCTTGATGAAAACCAGTCAAGATTCAGGTCCCCAAGAAAGTACACCTCCCTGTTTACATCACATACTGTACACTATCAAGCATTTCACAGATATCACTTAGATACTGACTGTTAGCACTTGGTGGCCTATAGCAACACCCCAAAAGAAAAGGCTTTAGATGTGCCAAGTGAACCTGCAACCACAACACTTCAATAACACTTGACATAAGATCTTCTCTAAGCATTACAGGGATATGGCTCTGAATATATACTGCAACACCTCACCCATAAGCATTTCTGTCTCTTCTATAGATGTTATATCCTTGTTTTGCTACTGCTGTATAATCAAATAAATTATCTAAGTGAGTCTCAGAAATGGCTAATATATGAATCTTATCTGATGTTAGCATGTTATTGATTTCATGAACCTTATTTCTAAGGCTACATATATTAATATGGGATATTTTCAGCCCTTTCCTGGGTAGCTTATCAGAGAAAAACAAAATACTGAAAAGAGCAGACAAAGCAAGAGAAAAAAATATACATTCAGCAGTGAATTAATCAATTGGTGTGTGCGTGTGCAGCGGGGTTAAAGCTACAAACTCATAGGAGTGGCTCTTTTATCCCTTCCAGGCTTCTGGAGGGTGGACAATGAGCCTGTTATAGCAGATGTAAGCAATGTCCCCACCCGCTCTGGCATCTTTCATGGCTGGGATCAGTTCTTTCCTCTTCTGGCGCAGCTTCAGGATAGTCATCGTTGAGGAAGATATAAGTTCCTCTCAAGTTCTTGGCTCTTTCCAGAACAGCTACCTTGTCCTTGAACTTCAGGAACTTGAACACTATTGGCCTGGGCCTGTTACCTGGGCGGTGGTGGGGTTTCCAGTCCTGTTGGTGCGCTCCACCTCAATCTTCCTGGGGTCCATCTTCAATTTCTCAACGTTCCGCCCAGGTCTCATGTGGAGATTCTGCAATTCCGTTCACAACCATGTTGTTCCGCTTTGATTGTCCCTCGAGATAGTCTGATTTATCTGTCGTTGTTAACATGGGTTCACACACACAACTGATGTCCTCTCTAAATGACTTACGGATTGCTGTCATCTTGCCGTTCTCCTGTTTCAACTCATCGAGCTGACCCTGGGAGAACTGCAAACTGTTCTTCAGGTCCTGGACCTCTCTGGTCAGGTCGTCCATTATTTTATTAGTAGAATCCACAAGTATTTGAACAAAACACTTGAAGCTATTTCTTGTTGTTGTAACAATTGCTTGTAGGTCGTTTTTTGTTTGTTTAAAAGATCCTTCACGTGTGATAGAGACACACCACTGTCCTCAACGGTACTCCACCTGGCTTTGGTTTTTGTCATGGTAGCTAGCAACGCATGTTAGGCTGTTACTCCTTGCAGTTCCAGACAGAGCAGGTCACTGGGAAAATTGAAATCAACAAACAGCAGGGATCTAGACAGCCACACACCCGGGACAATCCGAGGTCCCAGCCACATTTCGAGCTGCGTTGCGAGCTGCGTTCAAGAAAACCCTGCTAGCTTGATATGCAGCTAGCTTGATAGCTAGCTGCGACGCCAAATGGCTCCTCAGACCCGTCCTTGGTCGGCATAATCACTGGAAAGAGACAAGCAGTCCCAGCAACTGATGCCAACTGTATTGCAGGATCCAAACTAAGAAGCTAGCTAGCTACCAAGAACTTTCCAATACACTTTCAAACAACAAACCTCTGTGTTCAACAGGGAGTGACGTGAAAATCGAGAGGACAATAGGATAACAAAGGAGGGAACCTACAGAGTCCAGACAGACAGACACTCCAGGCAGACAGACAGTAGCTGAGCCCAGTTCTCAGTGTTGGGCTTCCGGAGCGTTCCGATAAGAACAACGGTGGGAGGGGGCATCCCTGACTTGTTCCTACTTCCCAGCATGCATTGGGTCAGAACTGAGATGATTTCCGAGGTGTTAGAGTAGTTCTGCAATAACACTCCCGGGCCTGTGCTCAAAATGCCAGGCGAAGACAACGCTCTCACTGCATGCGTCCCGAATGGCACCATAGGGCTATGGTCAAAAGAAGTTCACTATATAGGGAATCGGGTGCCATTTGGGACGTCGCCACTGAGCCCTCGCCTTCCTGAGCCGCTGCATTAGCTGTGCCTCCTCTACCAGGCTGCTGGGCTAAATCCTTTCATCAAGGGAGGATAACTCAGCTTTATTGCAGGTCCTAAGACACAGCCCTCTCTCTTAAAGGGTATATGCAATGTCTGGCGGTGATATCATATTTTACCCATGGGAGCATGGTGGTGAAAGTCATAATGACATAATAATGATGTCCATATTGGTAGATCTAGTGTATAGGGAGATCTCATGTTCGCCTGGTCCTAGATCTGTTTATGCAACCACAGGAGTTGGCTAAACAGTACAAAGAGATCTGGGACCAGGCTAGTGTTTGGTGGCTTAGCGAAGGAAAAACGATGCAAAGAGGGAGTTTTTATTTTCAACCAACACGTTGTTTCAATACAATGTGATGACACTTTGCAAGTTAGCAGCGTGCAGGGACTTTTTTTTACCATAAACATACTAAGTAACACATTTCAGTGGTACCCCGGAGGTGGTAGCCACACAAATATTTTTGGAATATGCTTGCCAAACTAATGACAAAGGTTACCTTGGAAGAAAGAAAACACAATGTGATAAAAATGTATCACACGGGGAATCGTAAAATAAAAATGGACGAATTATTTCATGTGCCTCCCATTTACAAATGCCAGGCTGGCTCTCCGTGTGATCAATTATGAATGAGCTGAGCCTTAGGCGTTGTAATGCCAGCCCACTGCAGTGGCAGTAAGGAGAGAGAGAGAGAGAAAAATGCATCATGTCTGTGGAGGACATTAAGACTAGCACCACGGGAAGCTGGTTGTAAATCCCCTTAACAACACAAGGTATCAGCCCGGGAGTCGGACACCCACACACCTACAGACTCAGGATACTGTGTTATGTGCTGACATTGTTAGGTACAAATAATGGTGTGGTTCTGAATTATAAAGAACACCACTGACACATGTCTCACACCTACACGCAGGCCCATGTGCGCATGGAGACACACGCAGACACGCGCACACAAACACACACAGGGCTGTTACCTGCAGTGGACAGAGATGGGTCCGTCCTGGCCGAACTGCTCCTTAGTTTTGTGCACCTGGCCTATGAAGTCTATGAAGCCCTCCCCTGACTTGGGCACCCCCTGCTCCGGCCAATCAGTGAACTGGAACTGCCGCACTGTCCTGGACTGCCCATCCTGAGAAAGGGAACGAGAAGAAGAATGGATGGATGGAAAGGGTAAGAGACAAGGAAGAGAGGGATGGAGTGAGGGAGACAGAGGAGGATTGAGAAAACGGGAAAGAGAGGAGGATGTAAGGGGAGAGAAGGGATTGGTCAGTAAAAACCAAGATCCTTCACTTTACACTTTACGTGCCACAGACTCTCTCATTGTCCACAATGATGACCACATACCAAGCAAAAGAAACAGATTCAGGAACAGAAACAATAACTGTTTCACCACACTCCCCAGATAGAAACTTTATCTGGGGTCAGCGAACCGCCAAGTCCCAACGTTGTCCCTATCTGTGTCTAGTAGACAGCTCAATAACAACAACAACTGGTCCAGGTCCAGTTCAACTTCACCCTCATACAACACCACAATTTCCTGTCTCCCCTGACGTCCACCTGACAGTCTATCAGTTCTCTTTTTCTCTCTAACTATTCTCTCTCTCTCTCTCTCTGCCTCTCTCTCTCTCTGCCTCTCTCTGCCTCTCTGCCCTTCTCTCATTTTAGCCTGTCATTTCTTCGGTGGAATAAGTCCCGGTTAGAGGAAATCAATAGGGCATTTGGCGTGACAAGCGTCTTCTTCTAAACATTGTGTTAAACGGGGTAATCGCGGATGGAGGACTGATGGACGGAGGGACCTGACATGCAAAAAAATGGCATGCAGCCAGGAAGGGAGGAAGACCAATTTGGGGTGGCCACCCAGATCGGTGCGGACTGGACTTATACTAATCGAGAAAATTGCTTTATTTGAATCTCTGCCGAAGGGTAGTCAATTATGGTGGGATCTTAATTTCAGTAGTCGACTGGAAGAGAAAGGAAACGGTCTCTGAATTTGAATTTGGCAACTGAGGCTGAGGACACAATACAGAACCAAAGGCTCCTTATACTCCTCAAACATTCCCTAGTCCTTAGCCCTGTCTTCTTCCTTGATGACCACTGATCATTGGACAGAGTTGATTGGGTTCCACAATGCTGCTTATACCTATCAAGTGATTTCAGGTCCATTGTCAGGAAAGGAGTTAAGGAAAAAAGGAAAGGAGAGGAGGCTGGCTGTATGTTTAATTGGAACCCAGCCCTTCTACACTGAACAAAAATATAAACGCAACATGTAAAGTGTTGGTCCCATGTTTCATGAGCTGAAATAAAAGATTCCCGAAATTTTCCATATGCACAAAAAGCTTATTTATTTCAATTTTGTGGACAAATGTGTTTACATCCATGTTAATGAGCATTTTTCCTTTGCCAAGATAATCCATCCACATGACAGGTGTTGTATATCAAAATGCCGATTAAACAGCATGATCATTACACAGGTGCACCTTGTGCTGGGGACAATAAAAGGTCACTCTAAAATGTGCAGTTTTGTCAATTTGGCAGTAGGTCCAAACAGCCTCACAACCACAGACCACGTGTGTGGGTTTGTGTGGGCGAGCGGTTTACTGATGTCAACATTGTGAACAGAGTGCCCCATGGTGGCGGTGTGGTTATGGAATGGGAAGGCATAAGCTATAGACAAAGAACACAATTGCATTTTAGTGATGGCAATTTGAACGCACAAAGATACCGTGACGAGATCCTGAGGCCCCATTGACATGCCACTCATTTTCCACCATCACCTCATGTTTCAGCATGATAATGCACAGACCTATGTCGCAAGGCTCTACACAATTCCTGGAATTTGAAAATGACCCAGTTCTTTCATGGCCTGCATAATCACCAGAGATGTCACCCATTGGGAATGTTTGGGATGCTCTGGATCGACATTTACGACAGCGTGTTCCAGCTCCCGCCAATTTCCAGCAACTTCGCACAGCCACTAAAGAGAACATTCCACATTCCATAATCAGCAGCCTGTTTAACTCTATGCGAAGGAGATGTGCCGGGCTGCATGAGGCAAATGGTGGACTGGTTTTATGATCTACGCCCCTATCTTTTTTTGAAGGCGTTGTATCTGTGACCAACAGATGCATATCTGTATTCCCAGTCATGTGAAATCCATAGATAAGGGCCTAATGAATTTATTTCAGTTGACTGATTTCCTTCTATGAACTGTAACTCAGTAAAAGCTTTGAAATTGTTGCATGTTGCATTTATATTTTTGTTCAGTATAAATGGAGTCCCAAGCAAAAGGCCAAAACATCCTAATACTCTCCAAAACGCTCCATAGTCCCCTAGCCTTGTCTCATTTCCTTGACGACTATTCTTCAGACTCATCCGTGTCAAGAGTGTCTTTCATTTGACTGTCACAAGCCACTGTTTTCTCTTATCTCTCGCTTACCATTCTGTCGCCTTTCTGAACCTTTGTTTTTTTTCTTTAAACCTCATTTGAAAAACGTTTTGCCTCCCCGCGCGGATTAAAAGCGAAGGAGGAGAAAAAAACAACAACAACACAATTAATGAAGCGCGTAGAGACAAATCTAAATAAATACATTTAACACACAACCTCAGGGTCTGCGCACTGTGTCAAATTGTGTGATTAAATACGTGACTGCCTCGCTAGCAGAGACAACTGAAGTGTGGAGTCTCTGCTATTGCACGCGCACGCACACACACGCACACACACACCCCCCTACCCTTTCCACACAGGCATACCAACCACCTCCCATAACCTCCTCCTCTCTCCCACCCAACCCACCTCTCTCGCTACTTTACTCGTCCGTCTCCCTCTTCCAGTCATCTCTGATTAGAGGTCCCTTTAATTTCTTAGGGAGACCTTACGCGTGCGGCCCAACCTGATTACTGGAGTGGGCCGCTTTGATGATTCAATCACAATTAACACAGCCTAGAATCACCGCTGCAGCTGCTGCTCCAGTCCACCTTTCCCAGGCACTCCTTACTGTGTGTGTGTGTGTGTGTGTGTGTGTGTGTGTGGTAGGGGAAGGTATAGTTTGTATGTGTGGTACCTTGAGCACCAGCTTAAGCAGCATTTATGTCTAATCTGCCCAGTGGGAGATGCAGGGGGCTGAGTGCTAGGCCAGTGTGTAAAGTGTTTTTTTTTCTCCCAGACCAACATGAGTGCTCCTAACTAGCCGCCATGCTGGCTCAAGCAGCAATCCAACATGTCCGCCAGTCCCAGGTGGGCTAGTGTTCTGCAGTACAGTTACCGCTACATTGGACACAAAATGGTAGCCTATACTGTGGAATGGGCCTTTGTGCTTAAACAGATCACTGACAATCATATTATCATAGAAATGGTTGTGGTCTCATGCTTTTCCTTGAAAGGGGCGGATGGCACACACATATATGAAAAGGACAAAAAGGGCACTGTATGCTCCTTCGTCAGGTCAAAACTCTCTCTGGATCTAAATATTGTCGTTAATAGGGGAAATCTGGGATCTTCTCCAACCCAATCCCTCAGGTGTTTACCAAAACAGTGGCGGAGTGGCCCCTTTGTTGTTGTTTGAACTACAGATTGCTCCTTTAAAGGTGGTATGAGGAGCAATCATACTAGCATACTCATGACACATACCCTATCAGCACTGTATTGTCATGTGATGGAGGAAAATAGCCTCAATCAGTTTGCTTTCTCAAGCCTCACTGATGATACAGGTGAAAGGTTGAATGGAACATAGACTAGGCATGCAGACTGAGTAGAACAGCCTCAATTCGTCGGGGCATGGACTTTACAAGGTGTCGAAAGCATTCGGGATGCTGGCCCATGTTGACTCCAATGCTTCCCGCATTTGTGTCAAGTAGGCTGGATGTCCTTTGGGCGGTGGACCATTCTTGACACACACGGGAAACTATTGAAACTACTTTTGTCTTGCCCATTCCCCCTCTGAACGGCACACATACACCATCCTTGTCTCAATTGTTTCAAGGCTTAAAAATCCTTCTTTAAGCTGTCTTCTCCCCTTCATCTACACTGGTTGAAGTGGATATGAAAAAGTGACGTCAATAAGGGATCATAGCTTCCACCTGGATTCACCTGGTCAGTCTATGTCATGGAAAGAGCTGGTGTTCTTAATGTTTTGTATACTCAGTGTATAGGACAGTAGCGTATCTAGACATAGTATCAATGGGAGGGAGGCATGAATAGAAATAGAATGTATCATCCCTAAGGACATACGCATGGACACACACACACACACACACACACACACACACACACACACACACACACACACACACACACACACACCCTGGCGTCGGTGACTTTGAACTCTCGGAGGATGTACTGGGGCATGTTGTACTCAGCCATGGGGTCCACCACAAAGTACTGGTACCTGGCCGAGCGCTCAGCGGGCCAGTACTGATGACATTTTTCCTGTGAACAGAGAGAGAGAGAGAGAGACACACACATATGAGGAGGGGGCATAGGATAAATAGATCTGAGATGAGCGTGAATACATAGACTACAGTCAGTGCAGGTTAGGCATGTGCTCTGTTTGTCATTGGGGTAATAGTACAGACTGCACTACAGAGGATAACTGAATGATGGACAGAGAGAAGAATGCTTGAGTGGGTCTTTGTGAGTGAGTGAGTGAGATAAAGTGTCCCCTACCCTGCCCATCTCTCGGAGTTTGGTGAGCATGACTACGATGGTAGAGTTGTTCTCCCACAGCATCCTCCAGAAGTCTTCTGTGGTCTCTGCCAACGGGCCCTGCGTGGCGATGTAAGCCTTCTGTTGCCTGGCAACACACACACACACACACACGTCAGACATGTAGAGTCAGACAGACAGACACAGTTGCATGCACGCAAACACACACACCCCTCCCCGTCTTCCTCTCTCTTTCCGACCCCACACCCATTCCACCTACCTGTATCCGTCGATGAAGCTGGAGTTGATGTAGTCAGATCCCTCGAGGCCCCTGATGGGCTGCAGGCAGACGCGGGTGGTCTCGTAGGGCATGATGTTCACCAGACGGTTCTTGAACTTGTTGCAGGGCAGGTTGGCACTGATGAACCTGGACGTGTGGGCCTTGGAATTGGCCAGGCGCTGTAGAGGAGGAAGAGTCGGAGGATTGGACGGAGGGATGAAGGGAGGAATGGCGAGAGGGAGCGGTGGAGGGATGAGGGAAGATGGGTGAGAAGAGAGGGAAGGAGGGAGAGGGACATGTAGAGGGCGGATGAGGGGTAGGGGGAAGAGGGGAGAGAAGAGAGGGAAGGAGGGAGGGAGAGGGGTAGGGGGAGATAGGTATGAATGTCATATGGAACGAGAGTCAAAAGGATAGAAAGTGGTAGAGAGAGAAGCAGAGATGGAAGGAGAGCGAGAGATGGAAGACTGCAGAGTAATAAAGAACTGTGAGATGTTATCTGAGCAAGACAGAGCTGAGCCATAGACGATCGCTGAAGCACCTTAAAAATGCAGACATATCTATTTGATGAATGATTTCATAATGTATGGCTGGATGGAGCAATCAAAGAACACAGTCTTTAATCTACTCCCCATTTCCTTTTCATATCCCTGTGTACTTTGCAATGTGAAGTCTTGTGTGAGGTGCTATGAGGTAAAATAGTACGACTTGAAGCACCACTATGTACTACTGTAACAAGCTAGCATCAAACAGAAACTGGAGAGAGGGGTTTCTGTGAGGCAGTAAACCCGTCTGCAAAAAGTGGGTCACTTAAGTCTTTGATAATGGGAGTCTGGTATATGCTCTGCACACAGTCGAGCACACAGTCACACCGAATACATTCGAACAGGCCCGTGCACACACACACAGTGTCATGATCCAAATTGGGACCTGTACTGACAAATGACCATCAAAGGGACCATCACGGCAGTTTGTGGGTCAGTCTGTCTGACAATATCATCCCTCACACACACGCACACCTCATCCCCCTCTTCTCCCTATTCACTCCTTTGACCTTGATGTCTGCTGTGTGTAAGCTATACTTTTTCTGACAGCCTCTCTCTATCCCTTCTCAATCTTTCTCTCGACCTAACTTTCGCTACTCCTTCCTCCCTCCCTAAAATGTCTCTCACCCAGTCCCCCAATGTAATTGTTTCTCTCTCCCTCTCCCCCTCTCTTTCTCCCTCACCCACCTCGTCTCTCTCCATCCCTCTTTCGGTGCCAAAAGCCCAGACTGTCATTGCCACTTGGATTTGGGTCAACCCCCCCCCCCTGTCCCCATCCCCTCCTCTCTTCCCTTTGATCCCCCTTTAACAGAGGCAACTGGAATGAGACTGGCTGGCAAGGCTGAAGACGCCCAGATCTGTTACTACACCAAACTCCGGGGGGAGAGTTTCGATTGGAAAACCAACCAATCTGGCAACCCCCCCTAAATCAATCTACACACAATACCCCATAATGACAAATAAAGGTTCACGTTTTTTTTTGCAAATTTATAAAAAAATAAAAAACATAAATTCCTTATTTAAAAAAATTTCAGACCCTTTGCTATGAGACTTGAAATTGAGCTTTCCATTGATCATCCTTGAAATGTTACAGCTTGATTGGAGTCCACCTGTGGTAAATTCAATTGATTGGACATGATTTAGAAAATCACACACCTGTCTATATAAGGTCCCGTAGTGCATGTCAGAGCAAAAACCAAACCATGAGGTCAAAGGAATTGTCCGTAGAGAAGCCAGTCAGAAGCCACTCCTTAGTAAAAGGCACAAGACAGCACGCTTGGAGTTTGCCAAAAGGCGCCTAAAAAACTGACCATGAGAATAATATTCTCTGGTCTGATGAAACCAAGATTGAACTACAGGTGTGCCAAGCTTTTACCGTCATACCCAAGAAGACTTGAGGCTGTAATTGCTGCCAAAGGTGCTTCAACAAAGTACTGAGTAAAGAGTCTGAATACCTATGTAAATGTCATATTTCAGTTTTTATTTTTTAATACATTTTCACAAATAAAAGTTTTAAAGTTTTTTTGCTTTGGCATTATGGAGTATTGTGTGTAGATTGATGAGGGAAAAAAACTATTTAATCCATTTTAGAATAAGGCCGTAATGTATCAAAATGTGGAACAATTCAAGGGGTCTGAATACTTTCTGAATGCACTGTATACTAAATAATATGTGACATTTGTTTTGATTTAGAATGGACCATTATCATGCAACTGTCTCCAAACAGGGTTAGGAGAAAATACATGTCATCTATGCACTTAAATAGGGAATGGAGGATGCTTTTCCTGTGGTTCATTTTCATGCCAGTCAGGTAGGCTATACTCCAGTTGTAAAGAGAAGCAATGTGCTTAATATTAGGGAAGTTGAGAAATAAATATTGTAGGCCTAGCATATAGAAAGCTGATGGGACCCTCCTCTTTTTAATAGAGGCCATCAAAACTCTGTTTTCTCACTCATTGCATAGAAATGTTGTGCAACATGTGCTCATGAGCTCTCATGAAGTGTTTGATTTTCGATTACATTTGCATCGATGCCAGGATGATTATAGGGACAATAGAGTGCTGAGTACCAGGCAGTTAGCAAGTTTGGTAGGCTACTAATGACTATCAGCAGCATCAGAGCTTGGAGAAGCCTAATTACCGTGACTAAATGGTCACATTGAATTTGACCGCGAGTCATGACTCGTGACCGCATGTGTGGCGGTAATATGGTCACCATACCAGCCCTACGTGCAACCCTTGGGGTCCCAAGGACCGAGTTTGGGAAACGCTGACTAAACTGTCGCAGCAACTCCTTTCTAAGACGCAGTAATGTCTCTCTGTTCATTAGTGAGAGGAACCCCCTGCTTGCCCTCGCCGTTCGCCTCGCCGTGCGTCATCATTAACTATTAATGACATCCTTTCACTAACGCTCTCGCGCCACGACCGCCGCTGCTCGCCGTTATTAATCCGACGCGACTGCATTACCTCTCAGTACCATTATCGCTATTACAGACGGGGCTGTAGCTGTTAGAGATTATACCGTGGTATAGTGTAGCAAATGTCTCAGATGAAAACGTCCTCATTATTGTTTCTTAGCGCGGCGAGATGATAAATGGCACTGGGAATATTACAAATGATTCTGAGGCGAGATAGGGGCATGTACATGTGCAATTCAAGGTCAAGTGTGTCGTTGTGCAAAGGGGGAACAACAAAGTTCGGATAGCACTGGATCGTCGGTCTCTCGCTTAATGTTTGGGCACATTCCATGCACTTCCACGTTCGGATAATGGGTTCTCATCGTAGCAGTTATTTGTTAAGTTTAAATTCATCGTTTTATGCCTTTACAGAATAATCCTTCCTTTGGAGTCTATACGCTGATTACAAAGCTGCTCTATCTGGAGGATAGTACTTGAAATCCTTCAGAAATGGATTCACACCAAAGACAAAGAGCAGACAGTTTAACTGTTCAATTTCTAGCTTTTTAAAAGACAATGCTATTGAGTGGTGTGAGCAAACAGTGACTGAATGATGGAGGTTAAGGCTCACACGAAGGAGGTATAATAAACTGTCTATAAACATGTGTACCTCCAGCAATTGGGTGTGATATCGACATGCCCATTCTAATGCGCCGTTATAAAAATATATACAAGTCAATATATATTTAAAATGTTTCCAGGGCCATTTCAATTTCAAACGTTAGTGTTTTACCTCTGGCTCAAATATATCATGGATGTGACAGAGTATTGAGAGCAACTGAAGATAAAAAACGAAATGTTGCGTCTCCTCATAATTTATGATTTCGTAGTAGTAGGCCTCAACCGAAATAAACCTCCATTTTGTGCCTTTCCCCAGCCTCTCTCTCAGGGTCACCGCAGCCTACGTACCTACATGTCTATGGCCTACCTTAAACTCAGGCTCCGCACCACTCTACCAAACAAACGCCCTCCAGTTCGTACCTTCCCCAGCCTCCCCAGCCCCAGTTTCCCTACACCCTATCGGCATCCCTTACCTTAAACTCCAGCTCCATGCCAGTGACATGCTCGCCCGTCTCCACCTGGGCCAGCTTCTGGATGTAGGAGTACAGGCTCCTGGCCGCCACCTCCGTGTTGCCACACGCCACCGCCTCCAGCAGTGCATCGTGGATGAAGCTGTACTGGTCCTCCGTCTGCACCATGTAGTTCCGCTGCGAGCGCATGAGCGTCACGTGGCCGTAGATGTCCACCGTCTTCTCGTGCTTGATGCGCTCCAGCATGGCGTCGATCACGATGAAGCAGCCCGTCCGCCCAACGCCCGCACTGGGGGAGGAGGGAGAGGGGATTGGAAAGGGGGAGGGGGGAAGAGATGAGAGAGAACATTAGAGATTGTTCTTGAGAAATCACATAAGACGGACAGATAGAATTTCATCACAGATGAGAGATTTGAGCGATCGGGATTTCCCGTTTGTCGTTCGTGGCTTTGACAATGTCTGCTTCACCCGGTCATGCTAATACATCTACATTGCAGCGGTCATCTTGCCGACACCAATAGAGTGGGTTTGAATGGGAATTTGAAAGCGACGGATGGAGGGACGCAAGGGGTCAGGGAGGAGGTGGTGAAGGAGAGAGTGACGATAGGGGAACAAACAGAGGGTTGGAGAGAGAGAGAGGGGGCGGACCAGGAGAAAGACGCGGGAACAAAGAGAGGAAGAGAAGGGGACGAAAGAGGACGTGAAGGAGAGACATAGTTGATAAGGAACGAGTATCTGTGTGAGTTGTGTGTCTGTGTCTGTGTCTGTGTGTGTGTGTGTGTTTGTGTGTGAGTGACTCAGAGCCCTGCAGTCTAGTGTTAACACACTAGAGAGCTATGACTTTCACTTTACTCACCACTACTACTGCTATACCAGCACTGCGTGACTGGATCTACGCACTGAACCGTACAAACACACACACAAGCGCACGCACGCACGCACATACACACACACACACACTGTGTATCGTGTGTATTGTAAAGTGTATTGCTCACGCTGTTGAACAGTGGTTGTTCTCCTGACTTGGGAGGGCAACTGTACAGGTTCCCACTGACATGGTAGGTTCCCACCGACAACTCGCTTGGTTGAACCCTTGTTTGTTGTCATGGCAGTAAACTATTTAGTACATTGAATTCAGAGCATACATACTGTGAGTGAGGATATCTTTCCAATAAATATGAATAATTGATCTACTACCATGCTGCGTGAACAAAGATACTGTAAGTATGGATCGAATCCTAACGGCACACTTAAAATCAGTAATCTACGGATGTCAGTGGAAAATTTAGGGTTACGATTTGGCCTCTGTATTCTGAGGAATAAGGAGCTGTTTTTCTCAAGTGCTGGGTCCATAGTTCATTGGAAGACAGTGAGGAAACCTTAACACACCTCATTCAACGAACCTAGTTGAATCCTTATGCAGTCTCGTTAACCAAGTTGAATCTCATCCTAGTTTGGTCCGAAAGCTGGATCGAATCTCCGAGCTGACAAGGTAAAAATCTGTCATTCTGCCCCTGAGCAAGGCAGTTAACCCACTGATCCCCAGGCGCCGATGACGTGGATGTTGATTAAGGCAGCCCCCCGCAACTCTCTGATTCAGAGGGGTTGGGTTAAATGCGGAAGACACATTTCAGTTGAATGCATTCAGTTGTACAACTGACTAAGTATCAAATCAAATCAAATTGTATTTGTCACATACACATGGTTAGCAGATGTTAATGCGAGTGTAGCGAAATGCTTGTGCTTCTAGTTCCGACAATGCAGTAATAACCAATGAGTAATCTAACCTAACAATTTCACAACAACTACCTTATACACACAAGTGTAAAGGGATGAAGAGTATGTACATAAAAATATATGAATGAGTGATGGTACAGAACGGCATAGATGCAGTAGATGGTATCGAATACAGTATATACATATGAGATGAGTAATGTAGGGTTCCACTGGATGTCATAAGGTGAAAGCACCAATTTGTAAGTCACTCTGGATAAGAGCGTCTGCTAAATGACTTAAATGTAATGTAAATGTAAACATATAAAAGTGGCATTGTTTAAAGTGGCTAGTGATACATGTATTACATAAAGATGGCAAGATGCAGAAGATGGTAGAGTACAGTATATACATATGAGATGAGTAATGTAGGCTATGTAAACATTATATTAAGTGGCATTGTTTAAAGTGGCTAGTGATACATTTTTTTGCATATATTCTTCCATTATTAAAGTGGCTGGAGTTGAGTCAGTATGTTGGCAGCAGCCACTCAATGTTAGTGATGGCTGTTTAACAGTCTGATGGCCTTGAGATAGAAGCTGTTTTTCAGTCTCTCGGTCCCTGCTTTGATGCACCTGTACTGACCTCGCCTTCTGGATGATAGCAGGGTGAACAGGCAGTGGCTCGGGTGGTTGTTGTCCTTGATGATCTGAATGGCCTTCCTGTGACATCGGGTGGTGTAGTTTTCCTGGAGGGCAGGTAGTTTGCCCCCGGTGATGCATTGTGCAGACCTCACTACCCCCTGGAGAGCCTTACGGTTGTGGGTGGAGCAGTTGCCGTACCAGGCAGTGATACAGCCTGACAGGATACTCTCGATTGTGCATCTGTAAAAGCTTGTGAGTGCTTTTGGTGACAAGCCGAATTTCTTCAGCCTCCTGAGGTTGAAGAGGCGCTGCTGTGCCTTCTTCACCACACTGTCTGTGTGGGTGGACCAATTCAGTTTGTCCGTGATGTGTACGCCGAGGAACTTAAAACTTACTATCCTCTCCACTACTGTCCTGTCGATGTGGATAGGGGGATGCTCCCTCTGCTGTTTCCTGAAGTCCACGATCATCTACTTTGTTTTGTTGACGTTGAGTTGAGGTTATTTTCCTGACACCACACTCCGTGGGCCCTCACCTCCTCCCTGTAGGCCGTCTCGTCATTGTTGGTAATCAAGCTTAGCACTGTAGGGTCGTCTGCAAACTTGATGATTGAGTTGGAAGCGTGCATGGCCACGCAGTCGTGGGTGAACAGGGAGTACAGGAGAGGGCTCAGAACGCACCCTTGTGGGGCCCCAGTGTTGAGGATGGGGTGGAGATGATGGAGATGATGTTACCTACCCTCACCACCTGGGGGCGGCCCGTCAGGAAGTCCAGTACCCAGTTGCACAGGGCGGGGTCGAGACCCAGGGTCTCGAGCTTGATGACGAGTTTGGAGTGTACTATGGTGTTAAATGCTGAGCTGTAGTCGATGAACAGCATTCTCACGTAGGTATTCCTCTTGTCCATATGGGTTAGGGCAGTGTGCAGTGTGGTTGAGATTGCGTCGTCTGTGGACCTATTTGGGCGGTAAGCAAATTGGAGTGGGTCTAGGGTGTCAGGTAGGGTGGAGGTGATATGGTCCTTGACTAGTCTCTCAAAGCACTTCATGATGACGGAAGTGAGTGCTACGGGGCGGTAGTCGTTTAGCTCAGTTACCATAGCTTTCTTGGGAACAGAAACAATGGTGGCCCTCTTGAAGCATGTGGGAACAGCAGACTGGGATAATTGATTGAATATGTCCGTAAACACACCAGCCAGCATGCTCTGAGGACGTGGCTGGGGATACCGTCTGGGCCTGCAGCCTTGCGAGGGTTAACACGTTTCAATGTTTTACTCACGTTGGCTGCAGTGAAGGAGAGTCTGCAGGTTTTGGTAGCGGGCCGTGTCAGTGGCACTGTATTCCCCTCAAAGCGAGCAAAGAAGTTGTTTAAGTCTGTCTGGGAGCAAGACATCCTGGTCCGCGACAGGGCTGGTTTTCTTTTTGTAATCCGTGATTGACTGTAGACCCTGCAACATACCTCTTGTGTCTGAGTCGTTGAATTGCGACTCTACTTTGTCTCTATACTGACGCTTAGCTGGTTTGATTGCCTTGTGGAGGGAATAGCTACACTGTTTGTATTCGGTCATGTTTCCTGTCACCTTGCCCTGGTTAAAAGCAGTGGTTCGTGCTTTCAGTTTCACGCGAATGCTGCCATCAATCCACGGTTTCTGGTTTGGGAATGTTTTAATAGTTGCTGTGGGTACGACATCGCCGATGCACTTGCTAATAAACTCGCTCACCGAATCAGCGTATTCGTCAATGTTGTTGTTTGACGCAATGCGGAACATATCCCAATCCACGTGATCGAAGCAATCTTGAAGCGTGGAATTAGATTGGTCGGACCAGCGTTGAATAGACCTGAGTGTGGGAGCTTCCTGTTTTTGTCTCTGTCTATAGGCAAGGAGCAACAAAATGGAGTCGTGGTCAGCTTTTCCGAAAGGAGGGCAGGGGAGGGCCTTATATGCGTCGCGGAAGTTAGAATAACAATGATCCAGGGATTTACCAGCCCTGGTAGCACAATCGATATGCTAATAGAATTTAGGCAGTAGTAGTTGAATGGGGTTAAACAAAAACCTGCACCAAACAGTGTGTGGTCAGTCAGAAGTATTATTTTCATATACTATATACCCTGCTGTGAAATCTGAACACTATCTGTAGCTGTGTAGTGTGTGAGTGTGTGTGTGTACCAACCTGCAATGGGCGATGATGGGGCCTGCGTCAGGGGGGTTACAGGTCTTGACTCTGCGTAGGAAAGCCAGGAAGGGGGTGGGGTACTCGGGGACACCGTGGTCAGGCCACGCTGTGAACTGGAACTGACGTACCTCCCGCTTCTCACTGGAACCATTCTGGAGGGGCAGAAGAGAGATGCGGGTTAGTTCAACATGTGTTTGTTTGTGTGTGTGTGTGTGTGTGTGTTTGTGTGTCGGTAGGATTGGGGGTAATATAACATGTGTGTGGGGGGAGGGTAATTCAACATGTGAATGTGTGTGTGTGGGGAGGGGGGTAATTCAGTTTGTGTGTTGAGGGGAGGGTAATTCCACTTGTGGGTGTGCGTTTGTGTGGGGGAGGGGTTAATTTAACATGTGTGTGGGGGTTAATTCAACGTGTGTGTATGTGGGGCAGTTAATTCAACTTGTGTGTGTGTGTGTGTGTGGGGGGGGGTTAATTCAATGTGTGTGTGTGAGTGAAACAGCTCTGATTTCAAGCCCCATGTCTATTTGGCTGTACATTTTTGGCTCGATGCAAACCCATTCAAAGACTGGTTAAACTAGCAACGTGCCTCCTATTCTTATATAGGACCTAGCATGTCACTATCTTAGCTAGTATTCATGTTTCTACCTCTTCCCCTGTCTGTGTGCCAACCACAATAAACAGAGGACACGCCCGATACATAAAGAGAGCGGTAATAAGGGCGCACTGGAAAGCCGTCTAACGCATAAAAAAATGATCCAGCGGCAAAAAAACTAAAAAGAAAATGATAAAAAACACCTCACATTGCCCTGCCCTCTAGTTTTCCCTTTCCCTTTCTTCCTGGAAGCTCTTTAAAGCTATCTTTTGCATTTCAATGCAGCGTTTTCTGCTATCCTCACAGACTTTCCTGCTGAATAAATGAATAAATAAATGCATTAATTAAAAGCAAACTGACCTAGTTTGAGGGGATTTGTCTATTCTTTGTCTATTTATTTCCTGGCCATTCCACTGGTTTTGTGTTTTCTGCTGTGGATGTGCTTCTTTCTTTGCAGGGAGGGATAACTAGCTGGCTGGTGCCCAGATTATTTTAAAGAATTTATCACTCGTCAGGAGGGTTCTGTGTCACTGCACATTACGCACACATATTACGCCTGTGTGTGGAGAGTGTGTGTGTGTGGAGGGTGTGTGTGTGTGTGTGTTACAGACTCTCTACAAAGCAAATACCGTAACCAGAGTTCAGTTAAATCCAAGAACAGAACAATGAGACACCATACCAGAAATAAGGAGAGTAAGAGAGGGAATGAGGGGAGAGAGAGAGAGACAGAGAGAGAAAGAGAGAGAGAGAAAGATAGAGAGAGAGGTGGGGGGATAAGAGACAGCTGGGGAAGAAGAGAGAACATGGAGAGATGTGTGAGGGATAGAGGGAGGGTAAGACAGAGATGGAATAGCAGCGTGTGGAGAAAACAGAGGAAAGAAAAACGGGGGAGAGAGGGGGGGGGTGGAGTATAGAGAGCACAGAGGGATCTGGGATCTAGAGGGACGGGTCGACAAGCTGCCGTAAACCAACAGATGTGTACAACAAGCCTGAAAAATTGTAACCAGCCCAAAAGCACCAGTGCTACTAGCTAGCCTTAGCTAGCTACTCTACTTAGCTCCAGTATAAAGCAACAGAATGCGTTAGCATAGTGTTAGCCACGTAGCACTGAACCTAACTAGCCCAAAAGCACCTGTGTTACCAGCTAGCTAGTTCCCCTTAGCTCCAGCACATAGCAGTCTGTTAACATAGCATTAGCGTTTAGCGTAGGCACTGTGCTCCATTTAACAGAACCAAAACACACCGCCACAGACATCTTAAAGGGCCCACTTATTGCAGTCGTAACTTTTAAAGATACATTTCCTTTTTTAGCTCTACTCTTTTATGTCGGCTTGACCGCCAAGAGTCGCGGAAGGGTGGGATATAGCCAATTATGCATGTAGCATTTTTTTCCGCTCACTTAGCTAAGTGCTTCTATTTGGCAGACGGGAATTAAAAGATGATTGGACAGCAAACAAGAGAGGAAGAGGAAAGAGGTCTGGGAAGAAGGAAAGAAAGTAAATAGTTTGGGAGAAGGAGAGAGAGAGGGAGCGAGAGAAAGAGAGAGAGAGACACTAAAATAAGATAGGGGGCAGAGAGAGAGAGAGAGAGAGAGATTGAGAAAGAGAGAAACAGAGACAATTTCCTTCTCCTTTCCATCCTTCACCTATTCCCCGCCATTCTGCTTGTTTATTTGCTTGTTGGATGCAGCAGGAGGATGTTGTGTTGTGTGCCGGCGCCGGCGCCGAGAAATACACTGCTGGTGAGTTTGACTCGCAAAGCCAATACAATACAAGGAGGCAGACAGACAGGCTCCTGAAGGGCTTGCTCTCCCCAGGGCCCACCATGCAAGGCCCTGCATACAGCAGCATATTACAGCTCATATCACATTCAGGACAATTCTTATTCCTTTCCTCACATTACTTCCACATTGGTTTCTCCTCAGATTGCCTCACAAGTCATACAAACAAAGCCTCCTGCAGAAACAATAAGACGGAGGGAAGAAACACGGGGAGGGTTCCGCCAAGCCTACGAGAAAGGCAGAGCCATAGTGCTTTGAACTACTACTGTACCTGGTATTTTCAGTTCTATAGGGGACCTAGGGAGTAGTATGGATATAAACCGTCTGGACTGGAGTGGTATAGTGTGCAATGTGGATATGTAGGAGTGGAGTGTAGAATGTAGGGAGTCCGATTTAAAATGTAGGGCCGTTTGAATTGTGTTGTGTAGTGAGGTATGTTTTGCCCGTGTGTACAGTAGTCTGCAGTGTGACTCGTAGCACAACATCGTGGGAAATTTGTTTCAGTATGGGTGGAGTAAAGTTGTGTACTCACTCGTACCTTGTGCAGGGAGAAGGTGCGGACGCAGAAGGTGGCCAGCTCTATGGTGTCCAGTAGAGTCACCTGGGTCATCCCATAGGTCTCTGTTCCTCGACTGGGCCAGTACTGGTCACACTTGATCTGAGGAGAGAGGAGACGAGGTGGGTAAGTGCACAGACACTCCCAAACACGCAACAAAGGCAAACTATGGCATTCATTCACACATATACACTCACACAAAAATGCAAACATGCACGCATACACACCCAAATGCAAAAAACGCACGCTCCACACACAAAATCACACAGAATCCTATTACACAGTGAACCCCAATCCTTCACCAGCCGTCCTAAAAAGAAGAATGCTCACAGAACACACCAGGGCCCGGTTTCCCAATAGAACATAAGCTTATTGTGTTTTAACGATGCATCATTCCTATAACGGCCGAAGAACTCACATGCGCTTCCCAAAACACCACATAGGGAGACATTTCTTAAAGTTCGTAGTCAGAACTTGTGTCGATACAAATAGGATCGAAAGAAAGGCAGCACTGCTCTCAGATCAGATTTCTCCATTCACATCTTACTTTAACATTCAGATTATTCCAAAATGCTGATGACATCACTTCCTAGAGATAGGCTATCACTTATGGTACCAGTCAAAAGTTTGGACACACCTACTCATTCAAGGGTTTTTCTTTATTTTTTACTATTTTCTACATTGTGGAATGATAGGGAAGATCTCAAAACTATGAAATAACACATATGGAATCATGTAGTAACCAAAAAAGTGTTAAACAAATCTAAATATATTTTATATTTCAGATTCTTCAAATCAGCCACCCTTTGCCTCGATGACAGCTTTGCACACTCTTGGCATTCTCTCAACCACCTTCATGAGGTAGTCCACTGGAATGCATTTCAATTAACGGGTGTGCCTTGTTAAAAGTACATTTGTGGAATTTCTTTCCTTCTTAATGCATTTGAGCAAATCAGTTGTGTTGTGTCAAGGTAGGGGTGGTATATTGAAGAATCTAAAATAAAAAAATAAAACAATTTTTTGGTTACTACATAATTCCATATGTGTTATTTCATAGTTTTGATGTCTTCACTATTATTCTACAATGTACAGTCATGGCCAAAAGTTTTGAGAACGACACAAAAATACATTTTCATGAAGTTTGCTACTTCAGTGTCTTTAGATATTTTTGTCAGATGTTACTATGGAACACTGAAGTATAATTACAAGCATTTCATAAGTGGCAAAGGCTTTATTGACAATTACATGAAGTTGATGCAAAGAGTCAATATTTGCAGTGTTGACCCTTCTTTTTCAAGACCTCTGCAATCCGCCTTGGCATGCTGTCAATTAACTTCTGGGCCACTGATGGCAGCCCATTCTTGCATAATCAATGCTTGGAGTTTGTGGGATTTTGAAATTTGTAAGTCGCTCTGGATAAGAGCGTCTGCTAAATGACTTAAATGTAATGTAAATTTCATTTGTTCACCCGCCTCTTGAGGATTGACCACAAGTTCTCAATGGGATTAAGGTCTGGGGAGTTTCCTGGCCATGGACACAAAATATCAATGTTTTGTTCCCCGAGCCACTTAGTTATCACTTTTGCCTTATGACAAGGTGCTCCATCATGCTGGAAAAGGCATTGTTCATCACCAAACTGTTCCTGGATGGTTGGGAGAAGTTGCTCTCGGAAGAATGTGTTGGTACCATTCTTTATTCATGGCTGTGTTCTTAGGCAAAATTGTGAGTGAGCCCACCCCCTTGGCTGAGAAGCAACCCCACACATGAATGGTCTCAGGATGCTTTACTGTTGGCATGACACAGGACTGATGGTAGCGCTCACCTTGTCTTCTCTGGACAAGCTTTTTTCCGGATGCCCCAAACAATCAGAAAGGGGATTCATCAGAGAAAATGACTTTACCCCAGTCCTCAGCAGTCCAATCCCTGTACCTTTTGCAGAATATCAGTCTGCCCCTGATGTTTTTCCTGGAGGGAAGTGGCTTCTTTGCTGCCCTTCTTGACACCAGGCCATGGGGCGGCAGGGTAGCCTAGTGGTTAGAGCATTGGACTAGTAACTGAAAGGTTGCAAGTTCAAATCCCAGAGCTGACAAGGTACAAAATCTGTCGTTCTGCCCTTGAACAGGCAGTTAACCCACTGTTCCTAGGCCGTCATTGAAAATAAGAATTTGTTCTTAACCGAAAGGTTGCAAGTTCAAATCCCAGAGCTGACAAGGTACAAAATCTGTCGTTCTGCCCTTGAACAGGCAGTTAACCCACTGTTCCTAGGCCGTCATTGAAAATAAGAATTTGTTCTTTAACTGACTTGCCTAGTAAAATAAAGGTAAAATAAAAAAGGTCTTCACCTCACTGTGCGTGCAGATGCACTCACACCTGCCTGCTGCCATTCCTGAGCAAGCTCTGTACTGGTGGTGCCCCAATCCCGCAGCTGAATCAACTTTAGGAGATGGTCCTGGCGCTTGCTGGATGATATACTTTCTTGGGTGCCCTTCACAACAATTGAACCGCTCTCCTTGAAGTTCTTGATGATCCGATAAATGGTTGATTTAGGTGCAATCTTACTGTCAGCAATATCCTTGCCTGTGAAGCCCTTTTTGTGAAAAGCAATGACGGCGGCACGTGTTTCCTTGCAGTTAGCAACCTTGCATGGTTGACAGAGGAAAAACAATGATTCCAAGCACCACCATCCTTTTGAAGCTTCCAGTCGGTTATTCGAACTCAATCAGCATGGCAGAGTGATCTCCAGCCCTGTCCTCGTCAACACTCACACCTGTGTTAACGAGAGAATCACTGACATGATGTCAGCTGGTCCTTTTGTGGCAGGGCTGAAATGCAGTGGAAATGTTTTTTGGGGGATTCAGTTCATTTGCATGGCAAAGAGGGACTTTGCAATGAATCTGATCACTCTTCATAACATTCTGGAGTATATGCACATTGCCATCATACAAACTGAGGCAGCAGACTTTGTGAAAATGTATATTTGTGTCATTCTCAAAACTTTTGGCCACGACTGTAGACCATTTTTTAAATAAAGAAAAACCCTGGAATGAGTAGGTGTGTCCAGACTTTTGGCTGGTACTGCATATGGCTGTGAATATTAAGGTGGCTTATTCTAATGCTTACCCTATAATAATAGACTCATCTTATATTTGGTACATTATTGCTCACATGTTGTTACACATCATGAAATACACTGAGTATACCAAACATTAGGAACACCTTCGGGCCCTGGGATGCCTTTACATTTTCTACACTCCAGGAAAATAAACAGAGGAACCGGGGGAATGAAAGGAAAAAACAAGTGTCAAATCAACTCATTCCCTGTAGGCTTCACCTACAATCATCAAACCCCTCCCCATCCCTTCATCTTCCCGTCCCCCTGCCTCCCCCTAGCAACAACCACCAATCAATCAAGGGTGGGTATGTTTCCCTTTCAGCAGAGATACACGCAGTGTGTCCAAGACAGCTCCCCCACCACTCCCCCTCCTCCACCCCAACACTCAGTCACCCTATCCTTCCTTTTCATCCTAACCTAATGAAGATTCATTCAATACGCCCCCCCCCCCCCCCCCCCCAGGCCCTGATGCGATGTGACAACTAGTCCAGGAAACGCATCGTTCTAACACTCTCATTGCGTTCACAGTCAACGCTTGCCGCCTGCTAACCCTGATGGTATCTGACAGGGGTGGAACACACACGACGGAGGGACAGGTAAATGGATAAAAGGGGCAGAGATGGAGGAGGATAACAGAGAACGAGGTAAGATACCTGAGGTAAAGAAACTTGGCATTCTTCGTATTGTTGGAAGACGATTCACAATTCCTAGGCTGATTATGGCTTGCTTATAGACAACAACATTGCACCAACCACAAAGGATTATCTGTTCCTGTTTTTCTGTAAAGTCTGTTTTGGTCAGAGAACAAGCCTAACACTGATCCAGGGGGAACACCAGATTCAATTCTATAGTTATTTACCCGTGATTTTTCTTCCAGTCTGGTCATCATGACCACAGTGGCTGCCCTCTGTTCCCACACCATCCTCCAGAAATCTCCGAACGTCTCGGGCAAAGGACCCTGCGTTGCGATGTAGGCATTCTGCTTCCTGTAACCGTCTATGTAGTTGGCGTTGATATAGTCGCTGCCTATGATACCTGGAAATTGAGAGAAGAGAGTAATAGAGTTGAAGAAGGGACCATTTCTAGAATGGTTGGTTGTTAATAAGCCAAGTGGCCAACTTTAACGGCTCAGGCAATTTTCCGACCTCGCTGTGTTCTTATTGTTCTTATTGCTGTGTTCTTAGGTCACTGTGTCCTCTCACTTTCCACCTTTCTGCCTCTCAATTTCTTTCTTTCACTTTCGTCTTCTCCCCCTCTCTCTCTCTCTCTCTCTCTCTCTCTCTCTCTCTCTCTCTTTCTGTATGTTTTATTTATGTATTTCTCTGGCCTGGTGTTGTGGTTGTGATTTAGTGTTGATGCTGGAGTGTGCAGTAAGGAGCGCGGGGCCTGGGGAGTAAATCAGTGCTCAGAGCGGTCCTCTCTCCTCCATCGCTCTAGAGCCGTCACCACGGCCTGTCACACACACAGGCCCCACTAAATCTCAGCTAAAATAGCCCTCCTGTAAGCAGGCTGGGCGAGTGTTTGTGTCAGAATAAGCCCTGCAGTGTGTCTAATTGTGTGTCGCTGACATATGTATGAGATCGAGCACACAGCCATGCGATCTCCATAGTCAAACGTTGGCTGTAGCATGGCCTCACTGAAGAACTCAATGATTTTTTACGTGCCAATGCCATAGGATGCCACCTTTCCAACAAGTCAGTTCATAAAATTTCTACGCTGCTAAAGCTGCCCCGGTCAACTGTAAGTGCTGTTGTTGCGAAGTGGAAATGTCTAGGAGCAACAACGGCTCAACTGCGAAGTGGTAGGCCATATAAACTCACAGAATGGGACCACCGAGTGCAGAAGCGCGTAGCGTCTAAAAATCGTCTATCCTCGGTTGCAACACTCACTACCGAGTTCCAAACTGCCACTGGAAGCAAAGTCAGCACAATAACTGTTCATCAGGAGCTTCATGAAATGGGTTTCCATGGCCGACAAGCCGCACACAAGCCTAAAATCACCATGTGCAATGCCAAGCATCGGCAGGAGTGGTGTAAAGCTCGGTGCCATTGGACTCTGGAGCAGTGGAAATGCGTTCTCTGGAGTGATGAATCACGCTTCACCATCTAGCAGCCCGATGGACGAATCTGTGTTTGGAGGATGCCAGGAGAACGCTACCTGCTGGAATGCAGTGCCAACTGTAATGTTTGGTGGAGGAGGAATAATGGTCTGGAGCTGTTTTTCATGGTTCGGGCTAGGCCCATTAGTTCTAATGAAGGGAAATCTTAACGCTACAGTATACAATTATATTTTAGACAATTCTGTGCTTCCAACTTTGTGGCGACAGTTTGGGGAAGGTCCTTTCCTGTTTCAGCATGACAATGCCCCCATGCACAAAGCAAGCGCCATAGAGAAATGTTTTGTCAAGATCGGTCTGGAAGAACTGACCTCAACCCCATCGAACACCTTTAGGATGAATTGGAATGCCGAATGCGAGCCAGGTCTAATCAGCCAATATCATTGCCCAACCTCACTAATGCTCTTGTGGTTGAATGGAAGCAAGTCCCCGCAGCAATGTTCCAACATCTAGTGGAAAGCCTTCCCAGAAGAGTAGAGGCTGTTATAGCAGCAAAGGGGGGAACAACTCCATATTAATGATTTTGGAATGAGATGTTCGACAAGCAGGCTTCCACATACTTTTGGTCATGTAGTGTAGGTCTATCTTTGTGTGTGTGTGTGAAATAGTTAAATGTAGCTCATCGTTCCTCTCTGCCAAAAATAGCCATAGTCTATGTGTGTATGCTCTTG